>NW_012298638.1:0-3950 GCF_000151885.1 Dipodomys ordii | reverse complement strand
AAAGAGAAGCAGTAGAAGCTGAAGAAGCAGGAAAGGAAGAAGCAGATGATAGAGAAGAAGAAGAAGAAGAAGATGAAGAAGAAGAAGAAGAAGAAGAAGAAGAAGAAGAAGAAGAAGAAGATGAAGAAGAAGATGAAGAAGACGACGACGACGAAGAAGAATACGTAGGAGATGACGAAGAAGAAGAATTAGAAGAAGAAGAAGAAGCATATGGATAAACATAAGGATAAACATTATGAGAAGCAGTATAAGCAGAAGAAGCAGAAGCAGGAGAAGCAGAAGCAGATGAAAAAGAATAAGCAGAATAAGCAGAAGCAGAAGCAGGGGGAGAATCAGAAGAAGGAGAAGGAGGAAGGAGCAGCAGACGGAGAAGCAGAAGCAGAATGAGAAGCAGAAACAGAAGGAGAACAAGAAGGAGAAGCAGGAGAATCAGAAGAAGCAGGAGTAGAAGCAGAAAGAGAAGGAGAAGAAGGAGAAGCAGAAGTAGCATCAGAAGAAACAGAAGAAGAAGAAGCAGAAGAAGGAGAAGAGCAGAAGCAGAAGCAGAAGGAGAAGCAGAAGCAGAAGGAGAAGCAGGAGAAGCAGGAGAAGCAGAAGAGGCAGGAGAAGCAGAAGCAGAAGAAACAGGCGAAGCCGAAGAAGCAGAATCATAATCTGAAGCACAAGGAGAAACAGAAGAAGCACAATCTGAAGCAGAAGCAGAAGAAACAGTAATAGTAGAATAAGCAGAAGCAGAAGCAGCAGGAGAAGGAGAAGAAGAAGACGGAGAAGGCGAGAGAGAAGGATTAGGAGTAGGAGAAGCAAAAGGATAAGCAGAAGCAGAAAGAGACGCAGAAGGAAAAGCAGCACAAGAAGTAGGAGAAGCAGGAGAAGTAGGAGAAACAGAAGACGCAGAAGCAGAATGAGAAGCAGAAGGAGAAATTGAAGCAGAAGCAGAAGGAGAAGCAGAAGCAGAAGGAGAAGCAGAAGAAGGAGAAGGAGAAAGAGAAGCAGAAAGAGAAGCAGAACGAGAAGCAGGAGAAGCAGAAGCAGGAGAAGCAGAAGCAGAAGAAACAGAAGGAGAAGAAGCAGAAGCAGAAGCAGAAACAGAAGGGTAAGCAGAAAGAGAAGCAGGAGAAGCAGAAGAAGCAGCAGCAGGAGAAGCAGAAGCAGAAGAAGCCGAAGAAGCAGAAGCAGAACCTGAAGCGGAAGGAGAAGCAGGAGAAGCAGAAGAAGCAAAATCTGGAGAAGCAGAAGGAGAAGCAGAAGCAGAAAGAGAAGCAGAAGAAGAAGCAGTAGAAGGAAAAGCAGCAGGAGAAGCAGAAAGAGCAGCAGAAGGAGAAGCAGGAGATGCAGAAACAAGAGAAGCAGAAGCAGAAGAAACAGGAGAAGGACAAGAAGCAGAAGCAGGAGAAGCAAAAACAGAAGGAGAAGCAGAAAGAGAAGTAGGGGAAGCAGAAGAACAGAAGCAGGAGAAGCATAAGCATAAGAATCCGAAGAAGCAGAAGCAGAACCTGAAGCAGAAGGAGAACCAGAAGAAACAGAAGAAGTAGAAGCAGTAGCAGTTGTAGCAGAAGCAGAACGAGAAGCAGAAGGAAAAGCAGAAGAACAAGAAGGAGAAGGAGAAACAGAAGGAGAAGCAGAAAGAGAAGCAGGTAAAGCAGAAGAAGAAGAAGCAGAAGGAGAATCAGAAGGAGAAGCAGAAGCATCCGAAGAAGCAGAAGCAGAACCTGAAGCAGAAGGAGAAGCAAGAGAAGGAGAAGAAGCAGAATCTGGAGAAGCAGAATGAGAAGCTGAAGGAGAAGCAGAAGCGGAAAGAGAATCAAAAGCAGCAGGAGAAGCAGAAGAAACAGAAGAAGCAGAAGCAGTAGCAGTTGCAGCAGAAGCAGAAGGAAAAGCAGAAGAACGAGAAGGAGAAGGAAAAACAGAAGCAGAAGCAGAAGGAGAATCTGAAGGAGAAGCAGAAGAAGCAGAAGGAGAAGCAGAAGCAGAACGAGAAGAAAAAGCAGAAGAAGATGCAGAAGGAGAAGCTGGAGAAGCAGAAGAAGCAGACGCAGAAGATGAAGTAGAAGTTGGATAAGGTGAAGTATGAGCAGCAGAAGCAATAGAAGAAGCAGAAGGAGAAGCAGATGCAGAATGAGAAGCAGAAAGAGATGCAGTAGAAGCAGAAGAAGCAGGAAAACAGAAGCAGAAGAAAGAGAAGAGGAAGAAGAAGAAGAAGAAGAAGAAGAAGAAGAAGAAGAAGAAGAAGAAGAAGAAGAAGAAGAAGAAGAAGAAGAAGAAGAAGAAGAAGAAGAAGAAGGAGAAGAAGAAGAGGAAGGAGAAATAGGAGAAACATAAGGAGAAGCAGTAGAAGCAGAAGAAGCAGAAGCAGGAGAAGCAGAAGAAAAAGAATAAGCATAAGAAGCAGAATCAGAGGGAGTAGGAGAAGACGGAGAAGGAGCAGCAAAAGGAGAAGCAGAAGGAGAAGCACAAGGAGAAGAAGATGCAGAAGGAGCAGCAGAAGAAATAGAAGCAGAAGGAGAAGCAGAAGTAGGGGAAGGGGAAGGAGAAGGAGAAGGAAGGGCAGCAGAAGCAATAGGGGAAGCAGAAGGAGAAGCCGAAGCAGAATGAGAAGCAGAAAGAGAAGCAGTAGAAGAAGCAGAAGAAGCAGGGAAAGCAGAAGCAGAGAAGAAGAGGAACAAGAAGAAGAAGATGAAGAAGAAGAAGAAGAAGAAGAAGAAGCATAAGGAGAACCGTAAGGAGAAGCAGTAGAAGCAAAAGAAGCAGAATCAGGAGAAGCAGAAGCGGAAGAAAAAGAATAAGCAAAAGAAGCAGAAGCAGAAGCACTGGGAGAAGCAGAAGCAGAAGGAGAAGGAGCAGCAGAAGGAGAAGCAGAAGCAGAAAGAGAAGCAGAAACAGAAGGACAACAAAAGGAGAAGCAGGAGAATCAGAAGAAGCAGAAGTAGAAGCAGAAAGAGAAGGAGAAGAAGGAGAAGCAGAAGTAGAATCAGAAGAAACAGAAGAAGAAGAAGCAGAAGAAACAGAAGCAAAAGAAATAGAAGAAGGAGAAGAGCAGAAGCAGAAGCAGAAGGAGAAGCAGAAAGAGAAGCAGAAGCAGAAGAAGCAGGAGAAGCAGAAGCAGAAGAAACAGGAGAAGCCGAAGAAGCAGAAGCAGAATCTGAAGCAGAAGGAGAAACAGAAGAAGCACAATCTGAAGCAGAAGCAGAAGAAACAGAAATAGTAGAATAAGCAGAAGCAGAAGCAGCAGGAGAAGGAGAAGAAGAAGACGGAGAAGGCGAGAGAGAAGGATTAGGAGTAGGAGAAGCAAAAGGATAAGCAGAAGCAGAAAGAGACGCAGAAGGAGAAGCAGCACGAGAAGTAGGAGTAGCAGGAGAAGAAGAAGCAGGAGAAGCAGAAGAAACAGAAGACGCAGAAGCAGAATGAGAAGCAGAAGGAGAAATTGAAGCAGAAGCAGAAGGAGAAGGAGAAGCAGAAGAAGGAGAAGGAGAAGCAGAAAGAAAAGCAGAAAGAGAAGCAGGACGAGAAGCAGGAGAAGCAGAAGCAGGAGAAGCAGAAGCAGAAGAAACAGAAGAAGGAGAAGAAGCAGAAGCAGAAGGAGAAGCAGAAACAGAAGGAGAAGCAGAAAGAGAAGGAGGGGAAGCAGAAGAAGCAAAAGCAGGAGAAGCAGAAGCGTAAGAATCTGAAGAATCAGAAGCAGAACCTGAAGCAGAAGGAGAAGCAGGAGAAGCAGAAGAAGCAGAATCTGGAGAAGCAGAAGGAGAAGCAGAAGCAGAAAGGGAAGCAAAAGCAGAAGGAGAAGCAGAAGGAGAAGCAGAAGAAACAGAAAAACAGAAGCAGTAGCAGAAGTAGCTGAAGATGTAGAAGCAGAAAAAGAAGCACAAGAAATAGCAGAAGAACGAGAAGGAGAAGGAGAAACAGAAGGAGAAGCAGAAGGAGAAGCAGAAGGAGAAAAGGAAGCAGAAGAAGCA
>NW_012298637.1:0-3950 GCF_000151885.1 Dipodomys ordii | reverse complement strand
GAGAAGCAGAAGAGCAGAATCTGGAGAAGCAGAAGGTAGTAAGCAGAAGCAGAAAGAGAAGCAAAAGCAAAAGGAGAAGCAGAAGAAACAGAAGAAGCAGAGGCAGTAGCAGAAGAAGCAGAAGATGCAGAAGCAGAAGGAGAAGCAGAAGGAAATGCAGAAGAACGAGAAGGAGAAGGAGAAACAGGAGAAGCAGAAAGAGAAGCAGAAGAAGGAGCAGGAGAAGGAAAAGCAGCAGGAGAAGCAGAAAGAGCAGCAGAAGGAGAAGCAGGAGATGCAGAAACAGGAGAAGCAGAAGCAGAAGAAAAAGGAGAAGGACAAGAGGCAGAAGCAGAAGGAGAAGCAGAAACAGAAAGAGAAGCAGAAGCAGAAAGAGAGGGAGGGGAAGCAGAAGAATCAGAAGCAGGAGAGGCAGAAGCTTAAGAATCCGAAGAAGCAGAGGCAGAACCTGAAGCAGAAGGAGAAGCAGGAGAAGCAGAAGAAGCAGCATCTGGATAAGCAGAATGAGAAGCAGAAAGAGAATCAAAAGCAGAAGCAGAAGCAGAAGAAACAGAAGAAGTAGAAGCAGTAGCAGTTGTAGCAGAAGGAGAAGAAGAAGGAAAAGCAGAAGAATAAGAAGGAGAAGGAGAAACAGAAGGAGAAGCAGAAAGAGAAGCAGGTAAAGCAGAAGAAGAAGAAGCAGAAGGAGAAGCAGTAGAAGCAGAAGAAGCAGAATCTGGAGAAGCAGAAGGAGAAGCAGAATCAGAAAGAGAAGCAAAAGCAGAAGGAGAGCAGAAGGAGAAGCAGAAGAAACAGAAGAAGCAGAGGCAGTAGCAGAAGAAGCAGAAGATGCAGAAGCAGAAGGAGAAGCAGAAGGAAAAGCAGAAGAACGAGAAGGAGAAGGAGAAACAGAAGGAAAAGCAGAAAGAGAAGCAGAAGAAGGAAAAGCAGCAGGAGAAGCAGAAAGAGCAGCAGAAGGAGAAGCAGGAGATGCAGAAACAGGAGAAGCAGAAGCAGAAGCAGAAGAAACAGGAGAAGGACAAGAAGCAGAAGCAGAAGGAGAAGCAGAAACAGAAGGAGAAGCAGAAAGAGAAGGAGGGGAAGCAGAAGAAGCAGAAGCAGGAGAGGCAGAAGCTTAAGAATCCGAAGAAGCAGAAGCAGAACCTGAAGCAGAAGGAGAAGCAGGAGAAGCAGAAGAGGCAGAATCTGGATAAGCAGAATGAGAAGCAGAAGGAGAATCAGAAAGAGAATCAAAAGCAGAAGGAGAAGCAGAAGAAACAGAAGAAGTAGAAGCAGTAGCAGTTGTAGCAGAAGCAGAAGGAGAAACAGAAGGAAAAGCAGAAGAACAAGAAGGAGAAGGAGAAACAGAAGGAGAAGCAGAAAGAGAAGCAGGTAAAGCAGAAGAAGAAGAAGCAGAAAGAGAAGCAGAAGGAGAAGCAGAAGAAGGAGAAAGAGAAGCAGAAGCAGAAGAAGATGCAGAAGGAGAATCAGAAGAAGCAGAAGCAGAAGGAGAAGCAGGAAAAGCAGAAGAAGCAGAAGCAAAAGGAGAAGTAAAAGAAGGAGAAGGCGAAGGAGAAGGAGAAGCAGAAGCAGAAGAAGCATAAGGAAAAGAACAAACAGAAGGAGATGCAGAAGGAGAAGCAGGAGAAGCAGAAGCTGAAGGAGAAGCAGAAGTAGGAGAAGGAGAAGGAGGAGAAGCAGAAGCAGAAAGAGAAGCAGAAGCGGAATGAGAAGCAGAACGAGAAGCAGGAGAAGCACAAGAAGCAGAAGCAGGAGAAGCCGAAAGAGAAGAAGCAGAAGAAGCAGAAACAGAAGCAGAAGTAGAAGCAGAAGCAGAAGGAGAAGCAGCAAAAGAAGTAGAACCAGAAATTCTGGCAGGAGAAACAGAAGAAGCAGAAGGAGAAGCAAAAAGAGAAGCAGAAGGAGAAGTAGAAGAAGCAGCAGAAGGAGAAGCAGCAGAAGAAGCAGAAAAACAAGCAGGAGATGCAGAAGCAGAAAGAGAAGTAGAAGCAGAAGAAGCAGAAGCAGAAGAAGAAGCAGTAGAAGAAGAAACAGAAGAAGGAGAAGGAGCAGAAGGAGAAGCAGAAGCAGAAGAACAAGAAGAAGCATAAGAAGCAGAAGCAGAAGCAGAGGGAGAAACAGAAGAAGGAGAAGGGGCAGCAGAAGGTGAAACAGAAGGAGATGAAGAAGCAGAAAGAGAAGCAGAAACAGAAGGAAAAGAAGAAGGATTAGTTGGAGAATCAGAAGAAGCAGAAGCAGAAAGAGAAGCAGAAGAAGGAGAAGAAGAAGCAGAGGAAAGGAAGGAGAAGCAGAAGAAGCAGAAGCGGGAGAAGCAGCAGAAGAAGAAGAAACAGAAGAAGGAGAAGGAGCAGAAGGAGAAGCAGAAGCAGAAGGAGAAGCAGAAAGAGAAGCAGAAGAAGCAGTAGCAGGAGAAGCAAAAGCAGAAGAAACAGAAGAAGCCGAAGAAGCCGAAGCAGGACCTGAAGCAGAAGAAACAGAACAAGCAGAAGAAGCAGAAGCAGAAGCAGAACGAGAAGCAGAAGAAGAAGAAGGAAAAGAAGAAAGAGAAGGATTAGGTGTAGGAAGAGCAGAAGGAGAATCAGAAGCAGAACGAGAAGCAGAAGGAGAAGCAGAAGGAGAAGCAGAAGGAGAAGCAGAAGAAGGACAAGCAGAAGCAGAAGAAGCAGCAGAAGGAGAAGCAGAAGCAGAAGAAGATGCAGAAGGAGAAGCAGAAGAAGCAAAAGCAGGAGAAGCAGAAGTAGGAGAAGGAGTATGAGAAGGAAGGGCAGCAGAAGGAATAGGAGAAGCAGAAGGAGAAGCAGAAAGAGGAGAAGAAGGAGAAGCAGAAGGAGAATCAGAAGAAACAGAAGAAGAAGCAGCAGAAGAAAGAGAAGCAAACGAAACAGAGGAAGGAGAAGAGCAGAAGCAGAAGCAGAAGGAGAAGCAGAAGCAGAAGGAGAAGCAGAAAGAGAAGCAGGAGAAGCAGAAGAAGCAGGAGAAGCAGAAGCAGAAGAAACAGGAGAAGCCGAAGAAGCAGAAGCAGAATCTGAAGCAGGAGAAACAGAAGAAGCACAATCTGAAGCAGAAGCAGACGAAATAGAAATAGTAGAATAAGCAGAAGCAAAAGCAGCAGGTGAAGCAGAAGAAAAAGAAAGAGAAGGCGAAAGAGAAGGATTAGGAGTAGGAGAAGCAAAAGGATAAGCAGAAGCAGAAAGAGACGCAGAAGGAGAAGCAGCACGAGAAGTAGGAGAAGCAGGAGAAGCAGAAGCAGAAGAAGCAGAAGAAAAAGAAGACGCAGAAGCAGAATGAGAAGCAGAAGGAGAAATTGAAGCAGAAGCAGAAGGAGAAGCAGAAGCAGAAGAAGGAGAAGGAGAAGCAGAAAGAGGAGCAGAACGAGAAGCAGGAGAAGCAGAAGCAGGAGAAGCAGAAGCAGAAGAAACAGAAGAAGGCGAAGAACTAGAAGCAGAAGGAGAAGCAGAAACAGAAGGAAGAGCAGAAAGAGAAGCAGGAGAAACAGGAGAAGCAGCAGCTGGAGAAGCAGAAGCAGAAGAAGCTGAAGAAGCAGAAACAGAACCTGAAGCAGAAGGGGAAGCAGGAGAAGCAGAAGAAGCAGAATCTGGAGAAGCAGAAGCAGAAAGAGAAGCAAAAGCAAAAGGAGAAGCAGAAGAAACAGAAGAAGCCGAGGCAGTAGCAGAAGAAGCAGAAGATGCAGAAGCAGAAGGAGAAGCAGAAGGAAATGCAGAAGAAAGAGAAAGAGAAGGAGAAACAGGAGAAGCAGAAAGAGAAGCAGAAGAAGGAGCAGGAGAAGGAAAAGCAGCAGGAGAAGCAGAAAGAGCAGCAGAAGGAGAAGCAGGAGATGCAGAAACAGGAGAAGCAGAAGCAGAAGAAAAAGGAGAAGGACAAGAGGCAGAAGCAGAAGGAGAAGCAGAAACTAGAAAGAGAAGCAGAAGCGGAATGAGAAGCAGAACGTG
>NW_012298636.1:0-3950 GCF_000151885.1 Dipodomys ordii | reverse complement strand
AAGCAGAAATAGAAAGAGAAGCCGACGAAGAGAAGCAGAACGAGAAGCAGGAGAAGCAGAAGAAGCACTAGCGGGAGAAGCTGAAGAAGAAGAAACAGAAGAAGGAGAAGGATCAGAAGCAGAAGGAGAAGCAGAAAGAGAAGCAGGAAAAGCTGAAGAAGCAGAAGCAGGAGAAGCAGAAGGAGAAGAAACAGGAGAAGGACAAGAAGCAGAAAGAGAAGCAGTAGAAGCAGAAGAAGCAGGAAAAGCAGAAGCAGAAGAAAGAGAAGAAGAAGAAGACGATGAAGAAGAAGAAGCAGCAGCAGCATAAGGAGAAGCATAAGGAGAAGCATTAGGAGAAGTATAAGGAGAAGCAGTAGAAGCAGAAGAAGCAGAAGCAGGAGAAGCTGAAGCAGAAGATAAATAATAAGCAAAAGAAGCAGAAGCAGAAGCAATGAGAGAAGCAGAAGAAGGAGAAGGAGAAGGAGCAGCAGAAGGAGAAGCAGAAGCAGAAAGAGAAGCAGAAACAGAAGGAGAACAAGAAGGAGAAGGAGGAGAATCAGAAGAAGCAGAAAGAGAAGGAGAAGAAGGAGAAGCAGAAGTAGAGTCAGAAGAAACAGAAGAAGAAGAAGCAGAAGAAACAGAAGCAAAAGAAACAGAAGAAGGAGAAGAGCAGAAGCAGAATCAGAAGGAGAAGCAGAAGCAGAAGGAGAAGCAGAAAGAGAAGCAGGAGAAGCAGAAGAAGCAGGAGAATCAGAAGCAGAAGAAACAGGAGAAGCCGAAGAAGCAGAAGCAGAATCTGAAGCAAAAGGAGAAACAGAAGAAGCACAATCTGAAGCAGAAGCAGAAGAAACAGAAATAGTAGAATAAGCAGAAGCAGAAGCACCAGGACAAGCAGAAGAACAAGAAGGAGAAGGCGAAAGAGAAGGATTAGGAGTAGGAGAAGCAAAAGGATAAGCAGAAGCAGAAAGAGACGCAGAAGGAGAAGCAGCACGAGAAGTAGGAGAAGCTGGAGAACCAGAAGCAGGAGAAGCAGAAGAAACAGAAGACGCAGAAGCAGAAGGAGAAGTAGAAGGAGAAATTGAAGCAGAAGCAGAAGGAGAAGCAGAAGCAAAAGGAGAAGCAGAAGAAGGAGAAGGAGAAGGAGAAGCAGAAAGAGAAGCAGAACGAGAAGCAGGAGAAGCAGAAGCAGGAGAAGCAGAAGCAGAAGAAAGAGAAGAAGGAGAAGAAGCAGAGGCAGAAGGAGAAGCAGAAACAGAAGGAAAAGCAGAAAGAGAAGCAGGAGAAGCAGAAGAAGAAGCAGCACGAGAAGCAGAAGAAGCAGAAGCCGAAGAAGCAGAAGCAGAATCTGACGCAGAAGGAGAAACACAAGAAGCACAATCTGAAGCAGAAGCAGAAGAAACAGAAATAGTAGAATAAGCAGAAGGAGAAGCCCATGAGAATCAGGAAAAGCAGAAGGAGAAGGCGAAAGAGAAGGATTAGGAGTAGGAGAAGCAAAAGGATAAGCAGAAGCAGAAAGAGACGCAGAAGGAGAAGCAGCACGAGAAGTAGGAGAAGCAGGAGAAGCAGAAGAAACAGAAGACGCAGAAGCAGAATGAGAATCAGAAGGAGAAATTGAAGCAGAAGCAGAAGCAGAAGGAGAATCAGAAGCAGAAGGAGAAGCAGAAGGAGAAGGAGAAGGAGAAGCAGAAAAAGAAGCAGAACGAGAAGCAGGAGAAGCAGAAGCAGGAGAAGCAGAAACAGAAAAAAGATAAGAAGGAAAAGAAGCAGAAGCAGAAGGAGAAGCAGAAACAGAAGGAAAAGCAGAAAGAGAAGCACGAGAAGCAGAAGAAGCAGCAGCAGGAGAAGCAGAAGCAGAAGAAGCCGAAGATGCAGAAGCAGAACCTGAAGCAGAAGGATAAGCAGGAGAAGCAGAAGAAGCAGAATCTGGAGAAGCAGAAGGAGAAGCAGAAGCAGAAAGAGAAGCATAAGCAGAAGGAGAAGAGGAGGAGAAGCAGAAGAAACAGAAGAAGCAGAGACAGTAGCAGTAGAAGCAGAAGATGCAGAAGCAGGAGGAGAAGCAGAAGGAAAAGCAGAAGAACGAGAAGGAGAAGGAGAAACAGAAGGAGAAGCAGAAAGAGAAGCAGAAGAAGGAGCAGGAGAAGGAAAAGCAGCAGGAGAAGCAGAAAGAGCAGCAGAAGGAGAAGCAGGAGATGCAGCAACAGGAGAAGCAGAAGCAGAAGAAACAGGAGAAGGACAAGAAGCAGAAGCAGAAGGAGAAGCAGAAACAGAAGGAGAAGCAGAAAGAGAAGGAGGGGAAGCAGAAGAAGCAGAAGCAGGAGAAGCAGAAGCATAAGAATCCGAAGAAGCAGAAGCAGAACCTGAAGCAGAAGGAGAAGCAGGAGAAGGAGAAGAAGCAGAATCTGGAGAAGCAGAAGGAGAAGCAGAAGCAGAAAGAGAATCAAAAGCAGAAGGAGAAGCAGAAGAAACAGAAGAAGTAGAAACAGTAGCCGTTGTAGCAGAAGCAGAAGGAAAAGCAGAAGAACAAGAAGGAGAAGGAGAAACAGAAGGAGAAGCAGAAGGAGAAGCAGAAAGAGAGGCTGGTAAAGCAGAAGAAGAAGAAGCACAAGGAGAATCAGAAGGAGAAGGAGAAGCAGAGGAAGGAGAAGGAGAAGCAGAAGTAGAAGAAGATGCAGAAGGAGAAGCAGGAGAAACAGAAGAAGCAGAAGGAGAAGCAGGAAAAGCAGAAGAAGCAGAAGCAAAAGTAGAAGCGAAAGAAGGAGAAGGAGAAGGAGAAGCAGAAGCAGAAGAAGAAGCATAAGGACAAGCACAAGCAGAAGGAGATGCAGAAGGAGAAGCAGGAGAAGAAGAAGAAGCAGAAGCTGAAAGGAGAAGCAAAAGTAGGAGAAGGAGGATAAGAAGAAGCAGAAGGAGAAGCAGAAGAGGAATGAAAAGCAGAAAAAGAAACAGGAGAAGCACAATAAGCAGAAGCAGGAGAAGCCGAAAGAGTATAAGCAGAAGAAGCAGAAACAGAAGCAGAAGTAGAAGAAGAAGCAGAAGCAGAAGCAGCAGAAGAAGTAGAACCAGAAATTCAGGCAGGAGAAACAGAAGAAGCAGAAGCAGAAGGAGAAGCAAAAAGAGAAGCAGAAGGAGAAGTAGAAGAAGCAGCAGAAGGAGAAGCAGAAGAAGAAGCAGAAAAAACAAGCAGGAGAAGCAGAAGCAGAAAGAGAATTAGAAGCAGAAGAAGCAGAAGCAGAAGAAGAAGCAGTAGAAGCATAAAAAGCAGAAGCAGGAGAAGCAGAAGCAGAAGAATAAAAACATAAGAAGCAGAAGCTGAAGCAGAGGGAGAAAAAGAAGAAGGAGAAGGAGCAGCTGAAGGTGAAGCAGAAGGAGATGCAGATGCAGAAAGAGAAGCAGAAACAGAAGGAGAAGGAGAAGGAGAAGTTGGAGAATCAGAAGAAGCAGAAGCAGAAGCAGAAAGAGAAGCAGAAGGAAAAGGAGAAGCAGAAGCAGAAGGACAAGCAGGAGAAGCAGAAGAAGCAGAAGCGGGAGAAGCAGCAGCAGAAGAAGAAACAGAAGAAGGAGAAGGAGCAGAAGGAGAAGCAGAAGCAGAAGGAGAAGCAGAAAGAGAAGCAGAAGAAGCAGTAGCAGGAGGAGCAGAAGCAGAAGAAACAGAAGAAGCCGAAGAAGCAGAAGGAAAACCTGAAGCAGAAGGAGAAGCAGAAGAAACAGAAGATGCAGGAAGAGCAGAAGCAGAAGGAAAAGCAGAAGAACAAGAAGGAAAAGGAGAAACAGAAGGAGAAGCAGAAAAAGAAGCAGGTAAAGCAGAAGAAGAAGCAGAAGTAGAAGCAGAAAGAGAACGAGAAGAAGGAGAAGTAGAAGTAGCTTCTGAATATACAGAAGATGAAGAAGCTGATGAATCAGAAGCAAAAATACAGAAGAAGGAGATGAGCAGAAGCAGAAGCGGAAGGAGAACAAGAAGGAGAAGGAGA
>NW_012298635.1:0-3951 GCF_000151885.1 Dipodomys ordii | reverse complement strand
GCGAGGGACACAGCGGGACCCAGCAGGACACAGAGGGGGACACAGCGGGACACAGCGGGGACACAGCGGGGACACAGCGGGACACAGCGGGACACAGCGGGGGACACAGCAGGGACACAGTGGGACACAGTAGGACACAGCGTGGGACAAAGCGGGAGACAGCAGAGGACACAGCGAGGACACAGCTGGACACAGCGGGGACACAGAGGGGACTCAGCAGGGGACATAGAGGGGAAAAAGCGGGACACCACGGGACACAGTAGGACACAGCGGGACACAGCGGGGACACTGCGGGACACAGCCGGGGGACACAGCGGTGGACAGCGGGGGAAAGAGAAGGGACACAGCGGGACACAGAGGGGACACAGCTGGACACAGAAGGGTACAGAGCGGGACACAGCGGACACACAGCGGGGACAGAGCTGGACACAGAGGGACACAGAAGAGACAGAGCGTGACACAGGTGGACACTGAGGGAGACAGAGCGAGGACACAGCCGGACACAGCGAAACACAGCGTGACACAGTGGGGACACAGCAGGGGACACAGCGGGACACAGTGGGGGACACAGCGGGACACAGCGAGGTACACAGCAGGGACAAAGAAGGACACAGCGGGGGACACAGCGAGGACACAGAGGGACACAGCGGGGACAGAGCAGGACACAGCCGGACACAGCGCGACACAGCAGGGGACACAGCGGGACACAGTGGTGGACCCAGTGAGGACACAGCGGGACACAGCAGGGGACACAGCGAGGACACAGCGGGGGACACAGCGGGGGACACAGTGGGACCCAGCGGAGAACATATCGAGGACACAGCCGGACACAGCGGGACACAGAGTCGATACAGTGGGGACACAGCGATACAAGGCGTGGTACATAGCTGTGGACACAACGGGACACATTGGGGGCAAAGCCGGACTCAGTGGGACACAGTGGGACACAGCAGGGACAAAGCGTGAGACACAGCGGGGGACAGAGACGGACACAGCAGGGGACAAAGTGAAGAAACAGCGGGACACAGCGGTGACACAGCGGGGACTCAGCGGGGGACACAGCGGGGGACACAGCAAGGACAGAGCGGGACACAGTGGGGGACACAGCAGGACATAGCGGGGGACACAGCGGGGGAAACAGCGGGACACAGCGGGACACAGCGGGGACACCACGGGACACAGTGTGACACAGTGGGACACAGCGGGACACTGCGGGGACACAGCAGGACAAAGCGGGGGACACAGAGGGGGACACAGCGGGACAAAGCGGGGGACACAGCGGGACACAGCAGAGACAGAGAAGGGCCACAGCGGGACACAGCGGTGACACAGCTGGACACAGCGGGGTACACAGCGGGACACAGCGGGCTCGCAGAGGGGACACAGCGGGACACAGCAGGACACAGCGGGGACAGAGCGGGACACAGTCGGACACAGCGGGACACAGCGGGGGACACAGCGGGACACAGCGGGGGACCCAGCGAGGACATAGCGGGGGACACAGCGGGGGACACAGCGGGGGACAAAGTGGGACACCACGGGACACAGTGTGACACAGCGGGACACAGCGGGGACACTGCGGGGACACAGCAGGATAAAGCGGGGGACACAGCGGGACACAGCGGGACACAGTGGGGGACACAGCGGGGGACAGCGTAGACAGAGAAGGGCCACAGCAGGACAGAGCTGGACACAGTTGGACACAGCGGGGTACAAAGCGGGACACAGCGGGCACACCGGGGACACAGCAGGACACAGCGGGACACAGTGGGGACACAGTGGGACACAGCGGGACAAAGCGGGGGACACAGCGGGACACAGCAGGGGACACAGTGAGGACACATTGGGACACAGCGGGGGACACAGTGAGGACACAGCGGGACACAGCCGGGGAAAAAGTGGGACACAGCGGGGACACAGCAGTGGACACAGCGGGACACAGCGGGGGACACAGCCGGACACAGCAGGGGAAACAGTGGGGGACACAGCGGGACACAGTGGGACACAGCGCGGGACACATGGGGGACACAGCGGGACACAGCGGGGACACAGCGGGACTCAGCGGGGGACACAGCAGTATACAGCAGGACACAGTGGGGACACAGCAGGGACACAGCGGAAACACAGCTGGACAGAGCGGGGACACAGCTGGGGACACAATGGGACACATCTTGGGACACAGCGAGGACCCAGCGGAACACAGCGTGGGACACAGCGAGGACACAGCGGGACAGAGTGGGACACAGCGGGGACACAGCAGTAGACACAGCGGGACCAGTGGGGGACACAGCGGGACACAGAGGGACTCACCAGGGGACACAGCGGGGGACAAACTGGGACACCACGGGACACAGTGGGACACAGCGGGACACAGCGGGGACACTGCAGGGACATAGCGGGACACAGCGGGGTACACAGCGGGACACAGCAGTGGACACAGCGGGGACACAGCGGGACACAGCGGGGGACACAGCGAGGACACAGTGGGTCACAGCTGGACACAGCGTGGGACAAAGCAGGAGACAGCGGGGGCCACAGCAAGGACACAGCTGGACACAGCAGGGTACACAGTGGGACACAGCGGGAGACACAGAAGGGTGCACAGCGGGACACAGCGAGAAACACAGCGAGGTCACAGCGGGGGCCAAAGCAGGACAACACGGGACACAGTGTGACACAGTAGGACACAGAGGGGACACTGCAGGGGCCCAGCGGGAAAAAGCGGGTGACACAGCAGGACAAAGCCGGGGACACAGCGGGCCACAGCGGGCCACAGCGGGGCACACAGCGGGGGACATTGGAGACAGAGAGTGGCCACAGCGAGACACAGCGGTGACACAGCTGGACGCAGCGGGGTACACAGCGGGACACAGCGGGCACACAGCGGGGACACAGCGGGAAACAGCGGGAAACATCAGGGACACAATGGGACACAGTGGGACAAAGCGGGAGACACAGCGGGACACAGCAGGCACACAGCGGGGACACAGAGGGACACAGCGGGGACAAAGCGGAACACAGCCGGACACAGCGCGACACAGCGGGGACACAGCAGGACACAGTGGTGGACCCAGTGAGGACACAGCGGGACACAGCAGGGGACACAGCGAGGACACAGCGGGGGACACAGTGGGGGACACAGCGGGACCCAGCAGGGAACAGATCGAGGACACAGCGGGACACAGAGTCGATACAGTGGGGTCACAGCGTTACAAGGCGTGGTACATAGCTGTGGTTGTGAACACAACGGGACACAGTGGGGGCACAGCCAGACTCAGCGGGACACAGTGGGACACAGCAGGGACAAAGCGTGAGACACAGCGGGGGACAGAGACGGAGACAGCAGGGGACACAGCGAGGAAACAGCGGGACACAGCGGTGACACAGCGGGGACTCAGTGGGGGACACAGCGGGACACAGCGGTGACACAGCGGGACACAGCGGGGGACACAGCGGGACACAGTGGCGGACAGAGCAGGACATAGCGGGGGACACAGCGGGGGAAACAGCGGGACACAGCGGGACACAGCAGGGACACCACGGGACACAGTGTGACACAGTGGGACACAGCGGAACACTGCGGGGACACAGCAGGACAAAGCGGGGGACACAGAGGGACACAGCGGGACAAAGCGGGGGACACAGCGGGACACAGCGGAGACAGAGAAGGGCCACAGCGGGACACAGCGGTGACACAGCTGGACACAGCGGGGTACACAGCGGGACAAGCGGGCACACAGACGGGACACAGCGGGACACAGCGGGGACAGAGCGGGACACAGTCGGACACAGCGGGACACAGCGGGGGACACAGCGGGACACAGCAGGGGACCCAGCGAGGACATAGCGGGGGACACAGTGGGGGACACAGCGGGACACAGCGGGGAACACAGCGAGGACACAGCGGGACACAAAGGGACACAGCGTCGATACAGAGGGGACTCAGCGGAG
>NW_012298634.1:0-3951 GCF_000151885.1 Dipodomys ordii | reverse complement strand
CAGAAGTAGGAGAAGGAGCAGAAGGAGAAGGAGAAGCAGAAGGAGAAGCAGAAGGAGAAGCCGAAGAAGGAGAAGCAGAAGCAGAAGAAGCAGCAGAAGGAGAAGCAGAAGAAGATGCAGAAGGAGAAGCAGGAGAAGCAGCAGAAGCAGAAGCAGAAGAAGAAAACAGAAGTAGGAGAAGGAGAAGGAGAAGGAAGGGCAGCAGAAGCAATAGGAGAAGCAGAAGGAGAAGCAGAAGCAGAATGAGAAGCAAAAAGAGAAGCAGTAGAAGCAGAAAAACCAGGAGAAGAAGAAGAAAGAGAAGAAGAAGAAGAAGAAGAAGAAGAAGAAGAAGAAGAAGAAGAAGAAGAAGAAGAAGAAGAAGAAGAAGAAGAAGAAGGAGAATCAGAAGAAGAAGAAGAAGAAGAAGGAGAAGAATAAGGAGAAGCATAAGGAGAAGCATAAGGAGAAGCAGTAGATGCAGGAGAAGCAGAAGAAATAGAATAAGCAAAAGAAGCAGAAGCAGAAGCAGTGGGAGAAGCAGAAGAAGGAGAAGGAGAAGGAGAAGCAGAAGGAGAAGCAGAAGCAGGAAGAGAAGCAGAAACAGAAGGAGAACAAAAGGTGAAGCAGGAGAATCAGAAGAAGCAGAAGTAGAAACAGAAAGAGAAGTAGAAGAAGGAGAAGCAGAAGTAGAATCAGAAGAAACAGAAGAAGAAGAAGAAGAAGAAGAAGAAGAAGAAACAGAAGCAAAAGAAACAGAAGGAGAACAGCAGAAGCAGAAGCAGAAGGAAAAGCAGAAGCAGAAGGAGAAGCAGAAAGAGAAGCAGGAGAAGCTGAACAAGCAGGAGAAGCAGAAGCAGAAGAAACAGGAGAAGCCGAAGAAGCAGAAGCAGAATCTGAAGCAGAAGGAGAAACAGAAGAAGCACAATCTGAAGCAGAAGCAGAAGAAACAGAAATAGTAGAATAAGCAGAAGCAGAAGCAGCAGGAGAAGCAGAAGAAGAAGATGGAGAAGGCGAAAGAGGAAGATTATGAATAGGAGAAGCTAAAGGATAAGCAGAAGCAGAAAGAGACGCAGAAGGAGAAGCAGCATGAGTAGTAGGAGAAGCAGGAGAAGCAGAAGCAGGAGAAGCAGAAGAATCAGGAGAAGCAGAAGAAAATAGAAGACGCAGAAGCAGAATGAGAAGCAGACGGAGAAATTGAAGCAGAAGCAGAAGGAGAAGCAGAAGCTGAAGAAGATGCAGAAGAATGAGAAAGAGAAGGAGAAGCAGAATGAGAAGCAGTACGAGAAGTTGGAGAAGCCGAAGCAGGAGAAGCAGAAGCAGGTGAAGCAGAAGCAGAAGAAACAGAAGAAGGAGAAGAAGCTGAAGCAGAAGGAGAAGCTGAAACAGAAGGAAAAGCAGAAAGAGAAGCAGGAGAAGCAGAAGAAGCAGCAGCAGGAGAAGCAGAAGCAGAAGAAGCTGAAAAAGCAAAAGCAGAACCTGAAGCAGAAGGAGAAGCAGGAGAAGCAGAAGAAGCAGAATCTGGAGAAGCAGAAGGAGAAGCAGAAGCAGAGAGAAATAGTAGAATAAGCAGAAGCAGAAGCAGCAGGAGAATCAGAAGAAGAAGATGGAGAAGGCGAGAGAGAAGGATTAGGAGTAGGAGAAGCAAAAGGATAAGCAGAAGCAGAAAGAGACGCAGACGGAAAAGCAGCACGAGAAGTAGGAGAAGCAGGAGAAGCAGAAGCAGGAGAAACAGAAGAAACAGAAGACGCAGAAGCAGAATGAGAAGCAGAAGGAGAAATTGAAGCAGAAGCAGAAGCAGAAGGAGAAGCATAAGAAGGAGAATGAGAAGCAGAAAGAAAAGCAGAAAGAGAAGCAGAACGAGAAGCAGGAGAAGCAGAAGCAGGAGAAACAGAAGCATAAGAATCCGAAGAAGCAGAAGCAGAACCTGAAGCAGAAGGAGAAGCAGGAGAAGCAGAAGAAGCAGAATCTGCAGAAGCAGAAGGAGAAGCAGAAGCAGAAAGAGAACCACAATCAGAAGGAGAAGCATAAGAAACAGAAGCAGTAGCAGAAGAAGCTGAAGATGTAGAAGCAGAAAAAGAAGCACAAGAAATAGCAGAAGAACGAGAAGGAGAAGGAGAAACAGAAGGAGAAGCAGAAGCAGAAGCAGAAAAAGAATCAGGAAAAGCAGAAGCAGAAACAGACGGAGAAGCAGAAGAAGGAGAAGGAGAAGCAGAAGCAGAAGAAGAAGCACAAGGAAAAGTATAAGCAGAAGGAGATGCAGAAGGAGAAGCAGGAGAAGCAGAAGAAGCAGAAGTAGAAGGAGAAGAACTAAAGAGAAGAGGAAGCAGAAGCGGGAGAAGCAGTAGAAAGAGAAGCTGACGAAGACGAAGAGAAGCAGAACGAGAAGCAGGAGAAGCAGAAGAAGCAGAAGCGGGAGAAGCAGAAGTAGAAACAGAAGAAGGAGAAGGAGCAGAAGCAGAAGGAGAAGCAGAAGCAGAAGGGGAAGCAGAAAGAGAAGCAGGAAAAGCAGAAAAGCAGACGCAGGAGAAGCAGAAGCAGAAGAATACGAAGAAGCAGAAGCAGAAGCAGAAGCAGAACCTGAAGCAGAAGGAGAAGCAGGAGAAGCAGAAGAAGCAGAATCTGGAGAAGAAGAATGACAAGCTGCAGGAGAAGCAGAAGCAGAAAGAGAATCAAAAGCAGAAGGAGAAGCAAAAGAAACAGAAGAAGCAGAAGCAGTAGCAGTTACAGCAGAAGCAGAAGGAGAAGCAGAAGGAAAAGCAGGAGAACGAGAAGGAGAAGGAGAAACAGAGGCAGAAGCAGAAGGAGAAGCAGAAGCAGAAGAAAGAGCATAACGACAAGCACAAGCAGAAGGAGATGCAGAACGAGAAGCAGGAGAAGCAGAAGAAGCAGAAGATGAAGGAGAAGCAGAAGTACGAGAAGGAGAAGGAGGAGAAGCAGAAGCAGAAGGAGAAGCAGAAGCGGAATGAGAAGCAGAAAGAGAAGTAGGAGAAGCACAAGATGCAGAAGCAGGAGAAGCCGAAAGAGAAGAAGCAGAAACAGAAGCAGAAGTAGATGCAGAAGATGCAGAAGCAGAAGGAGAAGCAGCAGAAGAAGTAGAACCAGAAATTCAGGCAGGAGAAACAGAAGCACAGAAGCAAAAAGAGAAGCAAAAAGAGAAGCAGAAGGAGAAGTAGAAGAAGCAGCAGAAGGAGAAGCAGCAGAAGAAGCAGAAAAACAAGCAGGAGAAGCAGAAGCAGAAAGAGAAGTACAAGCAGAAGAAGCAGAAGAAGCAGAAGCAGAAGAAGAAGCAGTAGAAGCATAAGAAGCAGAAGCAGGAGAAGCAGAAGCAGAAGAACAAGACCATAAGAAGCAGAAGCAGAGGGAGAAACAGAAGAAGGAGAAGGAGCAGCAGAAGGGGAAGCAGAAGGAGATGGAGAAGCAGAAAGAGTAGCAGAAACAGAAGGAGAAGAAGAAGGATTAGTTGGAGAATCAGAAGAAGCAGAAGCAGAAAGAGAAGCAGAAGAAGGAGAAGGAGAAGCAGAAGCAGAGGAAAGGAAGGAGAAGCAGAAGAAGCAGAAGCGGGAGAAGCAGAAGAAGAAGAAGAAGGAGAAGGAGCAGAAGGAGAAGCAGAAGGAGAAGCTGAAAGAGAAGCAGAAGAAGCAGTAGCAGGAGAAGCAGAAGCAGAAGAAACAGAAGAAGCTGAAGAAGCAGAAGCAGGACCTGAAGCAGAAGATATAGAACAAGCAGAAGAAGCAGTAGCAGAAGCAGAACGAGAAGCAGAAGAAGACGAAGGAGAAGGAGAAAGAGAAGGATTAGGATTAGGAAGAGCAGAAGGAGAATCAGAAGCAGAAAGAGAAGCAGAAGGAGCAGCAGATGGAGAAGCAGAAGGAGAAGCAGAAGGAGAAGCAGAAGAAGGAGTAGCAGAAGCCCAAGAAGCAGCAGAAGGAGAAGCAGAAGCAGAAGAAGATGCAGAAGGAGAAGCAGGAGAAT
>NW_012298633.1:0-3952 GCF_000151885.1 Dipodomys ordii | reverse complement strand
ACAGAAGGACACAGCAGGGACAGAGCGGGACACAGCGGGACACAGAGGGGCCATTTGCGGGGACACACCGGGACACTGAGGGTCACAGCAGGGACACAGCGGGACAAAGCGGGACACATCAGGACACAGCGGGGGACACAGCGGGACACAGCAGGGGACACAGCGAGGACACAGCGGGACACAGCGAGGACACAGCGGGACACAGCGGGGGAAAAAGTGGGACACAGCAGGGACACAGCAGTGGACACAGCGGGAGACATCGGGGACACAGCGGGACACAGTGGGGGACACAGCGGGGGCCACAGCGGGACACAGTGGGACACAACTGGGGACACAGCGGTACACAGCGGTGGACACAGCGGGACACAGCGGTGGACACAGCGAGGACACAGCAGGACCCAGCGGGACACAGCGTCGATACAGCGGGGACAGAGTGGGCCACAGCGGGGTACACAGCTGGGGACACAACGGGGCACATCGGGGGACACAGCAAGTACTCAGCGGAACACAGCGTGGGACACAGTGAGGACACAGGGGGACACAGCGGGACACAGCAGGAACACAGCAGTAGACAATGCGGGACACAGCAGGGGACACAGCGGGACACAGAGGGGGACACAGGGAGGACAGAGCGGGACACAGCGGGGACACAGCGGGGACTCAGCGGGGGACACAGCGGGGGATAAAGCGGGACACAGCGGGACACAGCGGGACACAGCGTCGATACAGCGGGGACACTGCGGGACACAGCGGGGTACACAGCTGGGGACACAACGGAACACAGCGGGGGACACATCGGGGACACATCGAGGACACAGCAGGACACAGCGGGGACACAGCGGGGACACTGCGGGAACATATCAGGACTCAGCTGGGTACACAGCGGGACACAGCGGGACACAGCTTGGGACACAGCGGGGACATAGCGGGACACAGCGGGGGACACAGCGAGGACACAGTGGGACACAGCGTGGGACAAAGTGGGAGACAGCGGGGCACACAGCGAGGACACAGCAGGACACCGAGGGGACTCAGCGGGGGACACAGCTGGGGACAAAGCAGGACACCATGGGACACAGTGTGACACAGCGGGACACAGCGGGGACACTGCAGGGACACAGCGGGACAAAGCGGGGGACACAGACTGACACAACGAAGTACACAGCGAGACACAGCAGGCACAAAGCAGGGACACAGCGGGACACAGCAGGACACAGCAGGGACAGAGCGGGACACAGCGGGACACAGCGGGGGACCCAGCGAGGACAAGGCGGGACACAGCGGGGGACACAGCGAGTACACAGCGGGGACTCAGCGGGGTCAAAGCGGGATACAGCGGGACATAGACTGACACAGCGGGACACAGCACAGGACACAGCTGGGACACAGGGGGACTCAGCAGGGTTACAGCGGGACACAACGGGACACAGCAGGACACAGCGTGACACAGCGGGGACACAGCAGGGGCACAGCGGGGGACACAGAGGGACAAAACGGGACACAGCGGGGGACACAGTAGGACAGAGCAGGGGACACAGTGGGGGACAGAGGGGGACACCACGAATAACAGAGCAAGGACACAGCGGGACCCAGC
Organism: Dipodomys ordii; assembly: GCF_000151885.1. Taxonomy (NCBI): domain Eukaryota; kingdom Metazoa; phylum Chordata; class Mammalia; order Rodentia; family Heteromyidae; genus Dipodomys; species Dipodomys ordii. Next base: position 2,358 of record NW_012298633.1, on the reverse strand, counting down.
GGGACACAGCCTTGATACAGCGGGATTCACAGCGTTACACAGCGGGTTACACAGCTGGGGACACAAAGGGACACAGTGGTGGACACAGCGGGACACAGCAGGACAGAGTGGGACACAGACGGGATAAAGCGTGAGACACAGCGGGGGACAGAGCGGGAGACAGCGGGGGAAACAGCGAGGACACAGAGGGACACAGCGGGGACACAGCGGGGACTCAGCTGGGGACACAGCGGGGGACAAAGCGGGACACCACTTACACAGCGGGACATAGCGCGAAACAGCGGTGACCCTGAGGGGACACAGCGGGACACAGCGGGACAGAGTGGGGGACACAGCGGGACACAGCGGGGGACAGCGGGGGACACAGCTAGGACACAGCGGGACACAGCGGGACACAGTGGGGACACAAAGGGGACTCAGAGGGGGAAACAGCGGGGAAAAAAGCGGGACACCATGGGACACAGTGTGACACAGCAGGACACAGAGGGAACACTGCTTCGACACAGCAGGACAAAGCGGGGGACACAGCGGGACACAGCGGGACACAGCGGGGGACAGTGGAGACAAAGAGAGGACACAGCGGGACACAGCGGTGACACAGCTGGACACAACGGAGTACACAGCGGGACACAGCGGGCACAAAGCGGGGACAGAGCGGGACACAGCTGGACACAGCGGGACATAGCGGGGGACACAGCGGGACACAGAGGGGGACACAGTGAGGACACAGTGGGACACAGTGGGGGACACAGCGAGGACACAGCGGTGACACAGCTGGACACAACGAAGTACACAGCGGGACACAGCGGGCACACAGCGGGGACACAGCGGGACATAGCGGGGAACACAGGGAGGACACAGCATGACCCAGTGGGACACAGCGTCGATACAGCGGGGACACAGCGGGACACAGCGGGGTACACAGCTGTGGACACAACGGGACACAGAGTGGGCACAGCGGGACACAGCGGGACAGAGTGGGACACAGATGGGATAAAGCGTGAGACACAGCGGGGGACACAGGGGGGACACAGCAGGACACAGGGGGGGGACACAGCGAGGACACATTGGGACACAGCGGGGACACAGCGGGACTCAGCGGGGGACACAGCGAGACACAGCAGTACACAGCGGGACAATGCGGGACACAGCAGGGGACACAGAGGGGTACACAGCGGGACACAGCGGGGAACACAGCGAGGACAAAGCGGGACCCAGCGGGACACAGCGTCGATACAGCGGGTACACAGCATTACACAGCGTGTTACACAGCTGTGGACACCACGGGACACAGTGGGGACACAGCTGGACACAGCGGGACACAGTGGGACAAAGCAAGGACAAATCGTGAGACACAGCGAGGGACAGAGCGGGAGACAGCGAGGGACACAGCTACGACACAGCAGGGCACAGCGGGACACAGCAGGGACAGAGCGGGACACAGCGGGACACAGCGGGGGAGGCACCGAGGACACAGCAGGACAAAGCGGGGGAAACAGCGAGGACACAGTGGGACACAGCGGGACACAGCGGGGACATTGCGGGAACATAGCGGGACACAGCGGGGTACACAGCGGGACACAGCAGGACACAGCTTGTGACCCACCGGGGACACAGCGGGACACAGCGGGGGACACAGCTAGGACACAGCGGGACACAGCGGGACACAGTGGGGACACAAAGGGGACTCAGAGGGGGAAACAGCGGGGAAAAAAGCGGGACACCATGGAACACAGTGTGACACAGCAGGGCACAGAGGGAACACTGCGTCGACACAGCGGGACAAAGCGGGGTACACAGCGGTACACAGCGGGACACAGCGGGGGACACAGCGGGGGACAGTGGAGACAAAGAGAGGACACAGCGGGACACAGCGGTGACACAGCTGGACACAACGGAGTACACAGCAGGACACAGCGGGCACAAAACGGGGACAGAGCGGGACACAGCTGGACACAGCGGGACATAGCGGTGGACACAGCGGGACACAGAGGGGGACACAGTGAGGACACAGTGGGACACAGCGGGGGACACAGCGAGGACACAGCGGTGACACAGCTGGACACAACGAAGTACACAGCGGGACACAGCGGGCACACAGCGGGGACACAGCGGGACACAGCGGGGAGCACAGGGAGGACACAGCATGACCCAGTGGGACACAGCGTCAATACAGCGGGGACACAGCAGGACACAGCGGGGTACACAGCTGTGGACACAACGGGACACAGTGTGGGCACAGCGGGACACAGCGGGACAGAGTTGGACACAGACGGGATAAAGCGTGAGACACAGCGGGGGACACAGGGGGGACACAGCGGGACACAGGGGGGGACACAGCGAGGACACATTGGGTGA
>NW_012298632.1:0-2906 GCF_000151885.1 Dipodomys ordii | reverse complement strand
ACAGGGGGACACAGCGGGGGACACAGCGGGACACAGCGGTGGACACAGCGGGGGACACAGCAGGACACAGCCAGACACAGCGGGGGAAACGGCGGGACACAATGGGGACACAGCAGGGACACAGCGGGACACAGTGGGGGACACAGCGGGACACAGCAGGACACAGGGGGACAGAGCGGGCGACAGAGCGGGACACAGCGGGGACACATCGGGACACAGTGGGACACAGCGAGGGACACAGCGGGACAAAGCGGGGGACACAGCAGTACAAAGCGGGACACAGCGGGACACAGTGGGGGACACAGCGGGACACAGCAGGGACACAGCGGGGACACAGCGGGACACAGCAGGGACACAGCGAGGACACAGGGGGACACAGCGAGGGACACAGCGGGACAAAGCGGGGGACACAGCAGTACAAAGCGGGACACAGCGGGAGACACAAAGGGGTACGCAGAGTTGTACACAGCGGGACACAGCGGGGAACACAGCAAGGACACAGTGGGGACACAGCGGGACACAGCGGGTTACACAGCTGGGGACACAAAGGGACACACCGGGGGACATAGCGAGGACACAGCCGAACACAGCGTGGGACACAGCGAAGATACAGCGGGACACAGCAGAACACAGCGGGACACAGCAGGGACACAGCAGTAGACACAGCGGGACAAGCGGGGGACCCAGCGGGACACAGCGGGACACAGCGGGGGACACAGCAGTTCACAGTGGGACACAGAAGGGGACACAGCGGGACACAGAAGGGGACACAGAGGGGTACACAGCGAGACACAGCGGAAAACACAGCGAGGACACAGCGGGACACAGCGGGACACAGCGTCGATACAGCGGGGACACAGCGGGACACAGCGGGTACACACCTGTGGACACAAAGGGACACATCGTGGGACACAGCGAGGACACAGCGGAACACAGCGTGGGACACAGCGAGGACACAGCGGGACACAGCAGGACACAGCAGAGACACAGCAGTAGACACAGCGGGACACGGGGGGGGGACACAGCGGGGACACAGCGGGACACAGCGGGGGACACAGGGAGGACACAGCAGGACACAGAGGGGACTCACCGGGAGACACAGAGGGGGACACAGCGGGGGACAAAGCGGGACACCACGGGACACAGCGGGACACAGCGGGACACATCAGGGGACACAGCAGGGGACAGATGTAGGACACAGCGTGACATAGTGGGGACAGAGCTGGACACAGCGGGGTACACAGCGGGACAAGTCAAGCACCCAGCAGGGACACAGCGGGACACAGCGGGACACAGCGGGGACACAGCGGGACACAGCGGGACATAGCAGGGGACACACCGGGACACAACGGAGGACACAGCGCGACAGCGTGGGACACAGCAGGGGACACAGCGTGACACAGCGTGGGACACAGCGGGGCACAGCGCAGGACACAGCAGGGGACACAGCAGGACACAGTGGGGGACAGTGCAAGGGACACAGCAGAACACACCAGGGAAACAGCTGGACACAGCGGGACACAGCGGGACACAGCGGGAACACAGCTGGACAGAGCGGGACACAGCAGGGGACACAGCGGGACACAGCGGGGACACAGAGGGGAAAACAGCCAGGGACACTGCGGGACAAAGCGGGGTATACAGCGGGGGACACAGCGGGACACAGCAGTGAACACAGCGAGGACACAGCGGGACCCAGCGGGACACAGCGTCGATACAGCGGGAACATAGGGGGACACAGCGGGACACAGCGGGGACAAAGCGGGAGACACAGCGGGACACAGCGGGGACACAGCGGGACACAGCAGGGACACAGCCGGACACAGCGGTCACAGCGGAGAACACAGCGGGACACAGCCTGGACACAGCGGGGACACAGCGGGACACAACGGGGACACAGCAGGGACACAGCATTGGTCACAGCGGGACACAGCGGGGGACAGAGCGGGACACAGCAATGGTCACAGCGGAACAAAGCGGGGGACAGAGCAGGACACAGCAGGGAACACAGCAGGGGACACAGCGGGACACAGCGGGGGACACACCTGGACCTAGCAGGGGACACAGCGGGGGACACAGAGATAAACAGAGGGACACAGCGAGGACACAGTGGGGGACACAGCGGGACACAGCATGACACAGCGGGACACAGGGGGACAGAGCGGGGGACAGAGCGGGACACAGCGGGGACACAGCGGGGACACAGCGGGACACAGCGGGGACACAGCGGGACACAGCGGGACACAGCGGGACACAGGGGGACAGAGCGGGGGACAGAGCGGGGGACAGAGCGGGACACAGCGGGGACACAGCGGGGACACAGCGGGACACAGCGGGGACACAGCGGGACACAGCGGGACACAGCGGTCACAGTGGTGGACACAGCGAGGACACAGCGGGCACAGCGGGGGACACAGCGGGACACAGCGGGGGATACAGCAGGACCCAACAAGACACAGCAGGGTCACAGCAGTGGACACAGTGGGACACAGAAGGGGACACAGCAGGGGACACATCGGGACACAGTGGGGGACACAGCGGGATACAGCGGGGACACAGCTGGACACAGCAGAGGACCCAGCGGGACACAGCGTGGTACAAAGCGGGACACAGCGGGGTACACAGCGACGGACACAACGGGACACAGCGGGGGACACAGAGGGAAACAGAGGGACACAGCGAGGACAACGTGGGGGACACAGCGGGGGAAAGAGCGGGCCACAGCGTGGGACAAAGGGAAGACGCAGCGGGACACAGCGGGGACACAGCAGTGACACTGCGGGGACAGAGAGGAACAGAGCGGGGGACACAGCGGGGACACAGCACGACACAGTGGGGTGACACAGCGAGGACACAGCAGGAAACAGCGCGACACAGCGGGGGACAAAGCGGTAGACAGCGGGGGA
>NW_012298631.1:0-1046 GCF_000151885.1 Dipodomys ordii | reverse complement strand
CAGCGGGACACAGCGTCGATATAGCGGGGACACAGCGGGACACAGCGGGTACACACCTGTGGACACAAAGGGACACATCGGGGGACACAGTGAGGACACAGCGGAACATAGCGTGGGACAGAGCGAGGACACAGCGGGACACAGCAGGACACAGCAGAGACACAGCAGTAGACACAGCGGGACACAGGGCAGGACACAACGGGACTAAGCGGGGGACACAGCTGGACCCAGCAGGGGACATAGCGGGACACAGCGGGGGACACAGAGATAAACAGAGGGACAGAACGAGGACAACGCGGGGGACACAGCGGGGACACAGCAGGACAGAGAGCGGGATAAAGCGGTAGACAGCGGGGGACACAGCGAGGACACAGCGGGACATAGTGGGTACACGGAAGGGACTCAGCGGGGTACACAGAGGGGGACAAAGTAGGACACCACGGGACACAGTGGGACACAGCGGGGACACTGCGGGGACACAGCGGGACAAAGCGGGGGACACAGCGGGGACACAGCAGGGGACACAGCGGGATTGAGCGGGGACACAGTGGGGACACAGCGGGGGACACAATGGGGGTTACAGCAGGACACAGCGGGACACAGCGGGACACAGCGGTGGACACAGCGGGGGACACAGCGGGACACAGCCAGACACAGCCGGGGAAACGGCGGGACACAATGGGGACACAGCAGGGACATAGCGGGACACAGCGGGACACAGCGGGACACAGGGGGACAGAGCGGGTGACAGAGCGGGACACAGCGGGGACACAGCGGGGACACAGCGGGACACAGCAGGGACACAGTGGGACACAGCGGGACACAGCGGTCACAGCGGGGGACACAGCGAGGACACAGCGGGACACAGCGGGGGACACAGCGGGACAAAGCGGGGGACACAGCCGTACAAAGCGGGACACAGTGGGACAGAGCGGGAGACACAGCGGGACACAGAATGGGACGCAGAGGTGTACTCAGCGGGACACAGCCGGTGAACCCTGTCATGTAACTCTTGGGGGATCTCGCGGGGTTACACAGCTGGGGGA
>NW_012298630.1:0-3952 GCF_000151885.1 Dipodomys ordii | reverse complement strand
GAAGCAGTAGAAGAAGAAGCTGAAGATGCAGAAGCAGAAAGAGAAGCAGAAGGAATAGCAGAAGAACGAGAAGGAGAAGGAGAAACAGAAGGAGAAGCAGAAAGAGAATCAGGAAAAGCAGAAGAAGCAGAAGCAGACGGAGAAGCAGAAGGAGGATAAGGAGAAGCAGAAGCAGAAAAGAAGCTGAAGCAGAAGCAGAAGGACAAGCACAAGCAGAAGGAGATGCAGAAGGAGAAGCAGGAGAAGCAGAAGAAGCAGAAGCAGAAGGAGAAGAAGAAGGAGAAGAAGCAGAATCAGAAGAAGCAGAAGCAGAAGTAGAAAGAGAAGCCGACGAAGAGAAGCAGAATGAGAAGCAGGAGAAGCAGAAGAAGCAGAAGCGGGAGAAGCAGAAGAAGAAGAAACAGAAGAAGGAGAAGGAGCAGAAGCAGAAGGAGAAGCAGAAGCAGAAGGAGAAGCAGAAAGAGAAGCAGGAAAAGCAGAAGAAGCAGAAGCAGGAGAAGCAGAAGCAGAAGAAACAGGAGAAGGACAAGAAGCAGAAGCAGAAGGAGAAGCAGAAACAGAAGGAGAAGCAGAAAGAGAAGGAGGGGAAGCAGAAGAAGCAGAAGCAGGAAAAGCAGAAGCATAAGAATCCGAAGTAGCAGAACCTGAAGCAGAAGGAGAAACAGGAGAAGCAGAAAAAGCAGAATCTGGAGAAGCAGAATGGCAAGCTGAAGGAGAAGCAGAAGCAGAAAGAGAAGCAAAAGCAGAAGGTATAGAAGAAGAAGCAGAAGAAACAGAAGAAGCAGAAGCAGTAGCAGTTGCAGCAGAAGCAGAAGGAGAAGCAGAAGGAAAAGCAGAAGCACGAGAAGGAGAAGGAGAAACAGAAGAAGAAGCAGAAGGAGAATCAGAAGGAGAAGCAGAAGAAGCAGAAGGAGAAGCAGAAGGAGAAGCAGAAGCAGAAGAAGATGCAGAAGGAGAAGCTGGAGAAGCAGAAGAAGCAGAAGCTGAAAGAGAAGTAGAAGTAGTAGAAGGAGAAGGAAGAGCAGCAGAAGCAATAAGAGAAGCAGAAGGAGAAGCAGAAGCAGAATGAGAAGCAGAATGAGAAGCAGAAGAAACAGAAGATGCAGGAATAGCAGAAGCAGAAGAAAGAGAAGAAGAAGAAGTAGAAGAAGAAGAAGAAGAAGAAGAAGGAGAAGCATAAGGAGAAGCAGAAGAAGCAGAAGCAGGAGAAGCAGAAGCAGAAGAAAAAGAATAAGCATAAGAAGCAGAATCAGAGGGAGAAGCAGAAGAAGGAGAAGGAGCAGCAGAAGGAGAAGCAGAAGGAGAATCAGAAGGAGAAGCAGAAGAGGGAGAAGCAGAAGCAGAAGAAGCAGCAGAAGGAGAAGCAGAAGCAGAAGAAGATGCAGAACGAGAAGCAGGAGAATCAGAAGAAACAAAAGCAGAAGGAGAAGCAGAAGTAGGAGAAGAAGAAGGAGAAGGAAGGGCAGCAGAAGCAATAGGAGAAGCAGAAGGAGAAGAAGAAGCAGAATGAGAAGCAGAAAGAGAAGCAGTAGAAACAGAAGAAGCTGGAAAAGCAGAAGAAAGAGAAGAAGAAGAAGAAGAAGAAGAAGAAGAAGAAGAAGAAGAAGAAGAAGAAGAAGAAGAAGAAGAAGAAGAAGAAGAAGAAGAAGAAGAAGAAGAAGAAGAAGAAGAGGAAGAAGAAGAAGAAGAGGAAGAAGAAGAAGAGGAAGCAGCAGCATAAGGAGAAGCATAAGGAGAAGCAGTAGAAGCAGAAGCAGCAGAAGCAGAAGCAGAAGAAAAAGAATAAGCAAAAGAAGCAGAAGCGGAAGCAGTGGGAGAAGCAGAAGAAGGAGAAGGAGAAGGAGCAGCAGAAGGAGAAGCAGAAGCAGAAAGAGAAGCAGAAACAGAAGGAGAACACGAAGGAGAAGCAGGAGAATCAGAAGAAGCAGAAGTAGAAGCAGAAAGAGGAGAAGAAGGAGAAGCAGAAGTAGAATCAGAAGAAACAGAAGAAGAAGAAGAAGAAGAAACAGAAGCAAAAAGAAACAAAAGAAGGAGAAGGACAGAAGCAGAAGCAGAAGGAGAAGCAGAGGCAGAAGGAGAAGCAGAAACAGAGGCAGAAGGAGAAGCATAAGAAGCAGGAGAAGCTGAAGAAGAAGACGGAGAAGGCGAAAGAGAAGGATTAGGAGTAGGAGAAGCAAAACGATAAGCAGAAGCAGAAAGAGACGCAGAAGGAGAAGCAGCACGAGAAGTAGGAGAAGCAGGACAAGCAGAAGCAGGAGAAGCAGAAGAAACAGAAGACGCAGAAGCAGAATGAGAAGCAGAAGGGGAAATTGAAGCAGAAGCAGAAGGAGAAGCAGAAGCAGAAGGAGAAGCAGAAGAAGGAGAAGGAGAAGAAGAAAGAGAAGCAGAAAGAGAAGCAGAAAGAGAAGCAGAACGAGAAGCAGGAGAAGCAGAAGCAGAAGAAACAGTAGGAGAAGAAGCAGAAGCAGAAGGAGAAGCAGAAACAGAAGTAAAAGCAGAAAGAGAAGCAGGAGAAGCAGAAGAAGCAGCAGCAGGAGAAGCAGAAGCAGAAGAAGCCGAAGAAGCAGAAGCAGAACCTGAAGCAGAAGGAGAAGCAGGAGGAACAGAAGAAGCAGAATCTGGAGAAGCAGAAGGAGAAGCAGAAGCAGAAAGAGAAGCAAAAGCAGAAGGAGAAGCAGAAGAAACAGAAGAAGCAGAGGCAGTAGCAGAAGAAGCAGAAGATGCAGAAGCAGAAGGAGAAGCAGAAGGAAAAGCAGAAGAACGAGAAGGAGAAGGAGAAACAGAAGGAGAAGCAGAAAGAGAAGCAGAAGAAGGAGCAGGAGAAGGAAAAGCAGCAGGAGAAGCAGAAAGAGCAGCATAAGGAGAAGCAGGAGATGCAGAAACAGGAGAAGCAGAAGCAGAAGAAACAGGAGAAGGACAAGAAGCAGAAGGAGAAGCAGAAACAGAAGGAGAAGCAGAAAGAGAAGGAGGGGAAGCAGAAGAAGCAGAAGCAGGAGAAGCAGAAGCATAAGAATCCGAAGAAGCAGAAGCAGAACCTGAAGCAGAAGGAGAAGCAGGAGAAGCAGAAGAAGCAGAATCTGGAGAAGCAGAAGGAGAAGCAGAAGGAGAAGCAGAAAGAGAAGCAGGTAAAGCAGAATAAGAAGAAGCAGAAGGAGAATCAGAAGGAGAAGCAGAAGAAGGAGAAGGAGAAGCAGAAGCAGAACAAGATGCAGAAGGAGAAGCAGAAGAAGCAGAAGCAGAAGGAGAAGCAGGAAAAGCAGAAGAAGCCCAAGCAAAAGGAGAAGCAAAAGAAGGAGAAGGAGAAGCAGAGGCAGAAGAAGAAGCAAAAGGACAAGAACAAGCAGAAGGAGATGCAGAAGGAGAAGCGGGAGAAGCAGAAGAAGCAGAAGCTGAAGGAGAAGCAGAAGTAGGAGAAGGAGAAGGGGGAGAAGCAGAAGGACAAGCAGAAGCGGAATGAGAAGCAGAAAGAGAAGCAGGAGAAGTACAAGATGCAGAAGCAGGAGAAGCCGAAAGAGAAGAAGTAGAAGAAGCAGAAACTGAAGCAGAAGGAGAAGCAAAAGCAGAAGGAGAAGCAGCAGAAGAAGTAGAACCAGAAATTCAGGCAGGAGAAACAGAAGAAGCAGAAGCAGAAAGAGAAGCAAAAAGAGAAGCAGAAAGAGAAGTAGAAGAAGCAGCAGAAGGAGACGCAGCAGAAGAAGCAGAAAAACAAGCAGGAGAAGCAGAAGCAGAAAGAGAAGTAGAAGCAGAAGAATCAGAAGAAGCAGAAGCAGAAGAAGAAGCAGTAGAAGCATAAGAAGCAGAAGCAGGAGAAGCAGAAGCAGAAGAAATAAAGAAGCATAAGATGCAGAAGCCGAAGCAGAGGGAGAAACAGAAGAAGGAGAAGGAGCAGCAGAAGGTGAAGCAGATTGGAGATGCAGAAGGAGAAAGAGAAGCAGAAACAGAAGGAGAAGGA
>NW_012298629.1:0-3952 GCF_000151885.1 Dipodomys ordii | reverse complement strand
AGAAGCAGAAGCAGAAGGAGAAGCAGATACAGAAGGAGATGCAGAAAGAGAAGGAGGGGAAGCAGAAGAAGCTGAAGCAGGAGAAGCAGAAGCATAAGAATCCGAAGAAGCAGAAGGAGAACCTGAAGGAGAAGGAGAAGCAGGAGAAGCAGAAGAAGCAGAATCTGGAGAAGCAGAAGGAGAAGCAGAAGCAGAAAGAGAATCAAAAGCAGAAGGAGAAGCAGAAGAAACAGAAGAAGTAGAAGCAGTAGCAGTTGTAGCAGAAGCAGAACGAGAAGCAGAAGGAAAAGCAGAAGAACAAGAAGGAGAAGGGAAACAGAAGGACAAGCAGTAGGAGAATAAGAAGGAGAAGCAGAAGAAGGAGAAGCAGAAGCAGAAGAAGATGCAGAAGGAGAAGCAGAAGAAGCAGAAGCAGAAGGAGAAGCAGGAAAAGCAGAAGAAGCAGAAGCAAAAGGAGAAGCAAAAGAAGGAGAAGGAGAAGCAGAGGCAGAAGAAGAAGCATAAGGAGAAGCACAAGCAGAAGGAGATGCAGAAGGAGAAGCAGGAGAAGCAGAAGAAGCAGAAGCTGAAGGAGAAGCAGAAGTAGGAGAAGGAGAAGGAGGAGAAGCAGAAGCAGAAGGAGAGGCAGAAGCGGAATGAGAAGCAGAAAGAGAAGCAGGAGAAGGACAAGAAGCAGAAGCAGGAGAAGCCGAAAGAGAAGAAGCAGAAGAAGCAGAAGCAGAAGCAGAAGTAGAAGCAGAAGCAGAAGGAGAAGCAGCAGAAGAAGTAGAACCAGAAATTCAGGCAGGAGAAACAGAAGAAGCAGAAGCAGAAGGAGAAGCAAAAAGAGAAGCAGTAGGAGAAGTAGAAGAAGCAGCAGAAGGAGAAGCAGCAGAAGAAGCAGAAAAACAAGCATGATAAGCAGAAGCAGAAAGAGAATTAGAAGCAGAAGAAGCAGAAGCAGAAGAAGAAGCAGTAGAAGCACAAGAAGCAGAAGCAGGAGAAGCAGAAGCAGAAGATAAAGAAGAAGCATAAGAAGCAGAAGCAGAGGGAGAAACAGAAGAAGGAGAAAGAGCAGGAGAATGTGAAGCAGAAGGAGATGCAGAAGCAGAAAGAGAAGCAGAAACAGAAGGAGAAGAAGAAGGAGAAGTTGGAGAATCAGAAGAAGCAGAAGCAGAAGCAGAAAGAGAAGGAGAAGAAGGAGAAGGTGAAGCAGAAGGAGAAGGACAAGCAGGAGAAGCAGAAGAAGCAGAAGCGGGAGGAGCAGAAGAAGTAGAAGAAGAAGAAACAGAAGAAAGAGAAGGAGCAGAAGGAGAAGCAGAAGCAGAAGGAGAAGCAAAAGAGAAGCAGAAGAAGCTGAAGAAGCAGTAGCAGGAGAAGCAGAAGCAGAAGAAACAGAAGAAGCCCAAGAAACAGAAGGAGAACCTGAAGCAGAAGGAGAAGCAGAAGCAGCAGAAGCTGGAAAAGTAGAAGCAGAAGAAACAGAACAAGCAGAAGAAGCAGAAGAAGAACGAGAAGCAGAAGAAGAACAAGGAGAAAGAGAAGGATTAGGAGTAGGAGAAACAGAAGGATAAGCAGAAGCAGAAAGAGAAGGAGAATGAGAAGGAGAAGCAGGAGAAGCAGAAGCAGGAGAAGCAGAAGCAGAATGAAAAGCAGAAGAAGGAGAAATTGAAACAGAAGAAGATGCAGAAAGAGAAGCAAAAGCAGAAGGAGAAGCAGAAGAAACAGAAGAAGCAGAGGCAGTAGCAGAAGAAGCAGAAGATGCAGAAGCAGAAGGAGAAGCAGAAGCAGTAGTAGAAGCAGGAGAAGGAGAAGCAGAAGGAGAAGCATAAAGAGAAACAGAAGGAGAAGCAGGAGAAGCAGAAACAGGAGAAGCAGAATCAGAAGAAATAGAAGAAGGAGAAGAAGCAGAAGCAGAAAGAGAAGCAGAAACAGAAGGAGAAGCAGAAATAGAAGCAAAAGAAGCCGAAGAAGCAAAAGCAGAACCTAAAGCAGAAGGAGAAGCAGGAGAAGCAGAAGAAGCAGAATCTGGAGAAGAAGAAGGAGAACCAGAAGGAGAAGCAGAAGCAGAAAGAGAAGCAAAAGCAGAAGGAGAAGCAGAATGAGACGCAGAAGAAACAGAAGAAGCAGAATCAGTAGCAGAAGAAGCTGAAGATGCAGAACCAGAAAGAGAAGCAGAAGGAATAGCAGAAGAACGAGAAGGAGAAGCAGAAGGAGACGCAGGAAAAGCAGAAGAAACAGAAGCAGACGGAGAAGAAGGAGAAGGAGAAGCCGAAGCAGAAGAAGAAGCAGAAGAAAAGCACAAGCAGAAGGAGATGCAGAAGGAGAAGCAGGAGATGCAGAAGAAGCAGAAGCAGAAGGAGAAGAAGAAGGAGAAGAATCAGAATCAGAAGAAGCAGAAGCAGAAATAGAAAGAGAAGCCGACGAAGAGAAGCAGAACGAGAAGCAGGAGAAGCAGGAGAAGCACAAGCGGGAGAAGCAGCAGAAGAAGAAACAGAAGAAGGAGAAGGAGCAGAAGCAGAAGGAGAAGCAGAAAGAGAAGCAGGAAAAGCAGAAGAAGAAGAAGCAGGAGAAGCAGAAGGAGAAGAAACAGGAGAAGGACAAGAAGCAGAAGCAGAAGCAGAAGGAGAAGCAGAAACAGAAGGAGAAGCAGAAAGAGAAAGAGGGGAAGCAGAAGAAACAGAAGCAGGAGTAGCAGAAGCATAAGAATCCGAAGAAGCAGAAGCAGAATCTGAAGCAGAAGGAGAAGCAGGAGAAGCAGAAGGAGCCGAATCTGGAGAAGCAGAATGAGAAGCTGAAGGAGAAGCAGAAGCAGAAGCAGAAAGAGAATCAAAAGCAGAAGGAGAAGCAGAAGAAACAGAAGAAGCAGTAGCAGTAGCAGTTGCAGCAGAAGCAGAAGGAGAAGCAGAAGGAAAAGTAGAAGAACGAGAAGGAGAAGGAGAAACAGAAGGAGAAGCAGAAGGAGAATCAGAAGGAGAAGCAGGAGAAGCAGAAAGAGAAGCAGGTAAAGCAGAAGAAGAAGAAGCAGAAGGAGAATCAGAAGGAGAAGCAGGAGAAGCAGAAAGAGAAGCAGGTAAAGCAGAAGAAGAAGAAGCAGAAGGAGAATCAGAAGGAGAAGCAGAAGAAGGAGAAGGAGAAGCAGAAGCAGAAGAAGATGCAGAAGGAAAAGCAGAAGAAGCAGAAGCAGAAGGAGAAGCAGGAAAAGCAGAAGAAGCAGAAGCAAAAGGAGAAGCAAAATAAGGAGAAGGAGAAGCAGAGGCAGAAGAAGAAGCATAAGGACAAGCACAAGCAGAAGGAGATGCAGAAGGAGAAGCAGAGGAAGCAGAAGATGAAGGAGAAGCAGAAGTAGGAGAAGGAGAAGGAGGAGAAGCAGAAGCAGAAGGAGAAGCAGAAGCGTAATGAGAAGCAGAAAGAGAAGCAGGAGAAGCACAAGATGCAGAAGCAGGAGAAGCCGAAAGAGAAGAAGCAGAAGAAGCAGAATCAGAATCAGAAGTAGAAGCAGAAGCAGAAGGAGAAGCAGCAGAAGAAGTAGAATCAGAAATTCAGGCAGGAGAAACAGAAGAAGCAGAACCAGAAGCAGAAGGAGAAGCAAAAAGAGAAGGAGAAGGAGAAGTAGAAGAAGCAGCAGAAGGAGAAGCAGCAGAAGAAGCAGAAAAACAAGCAGGAGAAGCAGAAGCACAAAGAGAAGTAGAAGCAGAAGAAGCAGAAGCAGAAGAAGAAGCAGTAGAAGCATAAGAAGCAGAAGCAGGAGAAGCAGGAGAAGCAGAAGCAGAAGATAAAGAAGAAGCACAAGAAGCAGAAGCAGAGGGAGAAACAGAAGAAGGAGAAAGAGCAGCAGAAGTTGAAGCAGAAGGAGATGCAGAAGCAGAAAGCGAAGCAGAAACAGAAGGAGAAGAAGAAGGAGAAGTTGGAGAATCAGAAGAAGCAGAAGCAGAAGCAGACAGAGAAGGAGAAGAAGGAGAAGGAGAAGCAG
>NW_012298628.1:0-3953 GCF_000151885.1 Dipodomys ordii | reverse complement strand
GTGTCTCTGCTGTGTCCCCGCTGTGTCCCACTGTGTAAAGCTTTGTCCCCCGCTGAGTCTGTGTCCCCCGCTGTCTCTCGCTCTGTCCCTCGCTGTGTCTCACGCTTTGTCCCCGCTGTGTCCCACTGTGTCCTGCTGTGTCCGGCTGTGCCGCCACTGTGTCCCGTTGTGTCCACAGCTGAGTACCACGCTGTGTAACGCTGTGTGCCCGCTGTATCGACGCTGTGTCCCGCTGGGTCCCGCTGTGTCCTCGCTGTGTTCCCCGCTGTGTCCCGCGCTGTGTCCCTCTGTGTACCCCGCTGTGTCCAGCTTTGTCCCCGCAGTGTCTCTCTGTGTCCCCTGCTGTGCCCCCCGCTGAGTCCCCGCTGTGTCCCCGCTGTGTCCCGCTTTGTCCCCCGCTGTGTCCCGCTGTGTCCCGCTGTGTCCTTGATGTGACCCGCTCTGTCCCCACTGTATCGACGCTGTGTCCCGCTGTGTTCCGCTGTGTCCTCACTGTGTTCCCCGCTGTGTCCCGCTGTGTACCCCTCTGTGTCTCCCGCTGTGTCCCGCTGTGTCCCCCGCTGTGACCCGCTGTGTCCCGCTGTGTACCCCACTGTGTACCTGCTGTCTCCCCGGTGTGTCCCACTGTGTCCCGCTGTGTACTGCTGTATCTCCCGCTGAGTTCCGCTGTGTCCCGCTGTGTCCCCAGTGTGTGCCCGCTGTGTCCCTCTGTGTACCCCGCTGTGTCCAGCTGTGTCCCCACTGTGCCCCGCTGTGTCCCCTGTCCCTTGCTGTCCCCCGCTGTGTCCCCCGCGGTGTCCCGCTGTGTCTCGCTGTGTCCCTGCTTTGTCCTGCTTTGCCCCTGCTGTGTCACCGTTCTGTCCCGCTGTGTCACACTGTGTCCCGTGTTGTCCCGCTTTTTCCCCCGCTGTGACCTCGCTATGTTTCCAGCTGTGTCCCGCTGTGTAACACTCTGTGTCCCCCGCTGTGTCCCACTGTGTACCCGCTGTGTCCCTCTATGTTCCCTCAGTGTCCCAGCTGTGTCCCGCTGTGTCCTCGCTGTGTCCACCGCTGTGTCCAGTTGTGTCCCCAGCTGTGTACCCCGCTATGTCCCGCGGTGTCCCCGCTGTTTCGACGCTGTGTCCAGCTGTGTTTCCGCTGTGTCCCTGCTGTGTCCCCACTGTGTCCTGCTCTATACTGCAGTGTCCCACGCTGAGTCCCGCTGTGTCCCGCTGTGTCCCCCATGTGTCCCGTGCTGTGTCCCACTGTGTCGCGCTGTGTCCCCCAATGTTTCCCCTGCTGTGTCCGGCTGTGTCCCCCGCTGTGTCCCGCTGTGTCCACTGCTGTGTCCCCGCTGTGTCCCACTTTTTCCCCGGCTGTGTCCCGCTGTGTCCTCACTGGGTCCTCCACTGTGTCCCGCTGTGTCCCCCGCTGTGTCGCGATGTGTCCGGCTGTGTCCCGCTCTGTCCCCGCTGTGCCCCTCTGTGTCCCCGCTGTGTGCCTGCTGTGTCCCGCTGTGTCTCCCACTTTGTCCCACTGTGTCCCACTGTGTCCCTGCTGTGTCCCATTGTGTCCCCCTGTGTCCCCGCTGTGTGCCCGCTTTGTCCCGCTGTGTACCCCGCTGTGTCCAGCTGTGTCACCGCTGTGTCTCGCTGTGGCCACTCTCTGTCTCCACTCTCCCCCGCTGTGTGCCCCGCTGTGTCCAGCTGTGTCACCGCTGTGTCCCCCGCTTTGTCCTGCTGTGTCCCGCAGTGTCGCCGCTGTGGCCCGCTGTGTAACACTGTGTCCCATGGTGTCCCACTTTGTCCCACAATGTGTCCCCCGCTGAGTACCCTCTGTGTCGCCGCTATGTCCCACTGTGTCCTCGCTGTGTCCCCCGCTGTGTCCCGCTGTGTCCTCCCTGTGTCCCCTGCTGTGTCCAGCTGTGTCCTCGCTGTGTTCCCCGCTGTGTCCAGCTGTTTCCCCCACTGTGTCCCCCACTGTGTCCTCGCTGTGTCCCCCGCTGTGTCCCGCTGTGTCCCGCTGTGTCCTCGCTAGGTCCCCCTCTGTGTCCCACTGTGTTCCCCGCCGTGTCGCGCTGTGTCCCGCTGCGTCCCCCCTGTGTCCCGCTGTGTCCCGCTTTGTCCCCCACTGTGTCCCGCAGTGACCACGTTGTGTCCCGCTTTGTCCCTGCTGTGTACCCCGCTGTGTCCCCCGCTGTGTCTCTCGCTGTGTCCCGCTGTGTCCCCGGCTGTGTCCGGCTGTGTCCCGCTGTGTCCCCCGCTGTGTCCTTGCTGTGTTCCCGCTGTGTCCCGCAGTGTCCCCAGCTGTGTCCCGCTTGTCACCGCTGTGTCCCGCTTTGTCCTCACTGTGTCCCCCGCTGTGTCCCGCTTTGTCCCTGCTGTGTACCCCGCTGTGTCCCTCTGTGTCCCCCGCTGTGTCCCGCTGTGTCCCCTGCTGTGTCCCCACTGTGTCACGCTGTGATTCGCTGTGTCCGGCTGTGTCCTTGCTCTGTCTCCCTCAGTGTCCAGCTGTGTGCTCCCTGTGTCCCCCGCTGTATCCCGCTGATTCCCCTGTTGTGTCCCGCTGTGTCCTGCTGTGTCACGCTCTGTCCTCTCTGTGACCCTCTGTGTCCAGCTCTGTCCCTGTTGTGTGTCCGCTGTGCCCCGCTGTGTACCCTTCTGTGTCCAGCTGTGTCCCCTCTGTGTCCCGCTGTGTCCCTTCTCTTTCCCGCGCTGTCCACCGCTGTGTCCCCCGGCTGTGTCCCGCATGGTCCCCGCTGTGTCCCGCTGTGTCCTACAGTGTCCCGTGGTGTCCCGCTTTTTCCCCTCTATGTCCTCTGCTGAGTCCCCTCTGTGTCCCCGCTGTGTCCAGCTGTGTCCTCGCTGTGTCCTCCGCTGTCTCCTGCTTTGTCCCACGCTGTGTCCTACTGTGTCCCACTGTGTCCCTGCTGTGTCCCCTGCTGTGTCCCGCTGTGTCCCGCTGTGTCCCCCGCTGTGTCCTGCTGGGTCCCGCTGTGTCCCCGCTGTGTCCCTGCTGTGTCCGGCTGTGTCCCCCGTTGGGTCCCGCTGGGTCCCGCTGTGTCCCCCGCTGTGTCCCGCTGTGTCCCCGCAGGTTCACCGCTGTTTCACGCTGTGTCCTGCTGTGTTCCGTGGTGTTCCGCTTTGTCCCCTGCTGTGTCCCGCTGTGTCCAATGCTGGGTCCCCGCTGGGTCCCGCTGGGTCCCGCTGTGTCTCGCTGTTTCCCGCTGTGTCCTCGCTTTGTCCCATGCTGTGTTCCGCTGTATCCTCCCTGTGTCCCCCGCTGTGTCCCGCTGTGTCCCCCGCTGTGCCCCGCAGGGTCCCACTGTGTCCCGCTGTGTCCTCGCTGTGTCCCGCTGGGTCCCCTGCTTTGTCCCGCTGTGTCCCCGCAGTGTCCCCTCTGTGTCCTGCTGTGTCCCACTGTGTCCTGTGGTGTTCCGCTTTGTCCCCCGCTATGTCCCCAGCTGAGTGCCCTCTGTGTCCCCGTTGTGTCCCGCTGTGTCCCCCGCTGTGTCCCGCTGTGTCCCCCGCTGTGTCCTGCTGTGTCCCGCTGTGTCCTGCTGGGTCCCGCTGTGTCCCCTCTGTGTCCCCGCTGTGTACCACGCTGTGTAACGCTGTGTCCCCGCTGTATCGACGCTGTGTACCGCTGGGTCCCGCTGTGTCCTCGCTGTGTTCCCCGCTGTGTCCCGCTGTGTCCCCCACTGTGTCCCCCGCTGTGTCCCTATGTGTCCCACGCTTTGTCCCCCTGTGTCCCCGCAGTTTCCCCGCTGTGTCCCGCTGTTTCCCACTGTGTTCTGTGGTGTCCCGCCTTGTCCCCCGCTGTGTCCACCGGTGAGTCGCCGCTGTGTCCCCGCTTTGTCCCGCTGAGTCCTCCATGTGTCCCCCGCTGTGTCCCGCTGTGTCCCCCGCTGTGTCCCGCTGTGTCCACTGCAGGGACCCGGCTGTGTCCCGCTGTGTCCCGCTGTGTCCTCACTG
>NW_012298627.1:0-3953 GCF_000151885.1 Dipodomys ordii | reverse complement strand
CACCTGATGGATCTTTGCTCCTCACACCAGGTGTGTTTGACAGTGTTTGATTTAAAGGGTGGATGGCAGAGCAGGGACTTCTGCTGCTTTTGAGCTCAGTGAAGTCCACTCAGAGCAACTATCACCAACTTGTCCGCGTGGTGGTCCTTCCAGGTCCTTCCAGGGCTAGGACTGCCTGTGACCTCTCACATGGTCGTTAAGTTAGTCTGGGGTGGGTGTTGTACCTTTTGGAACTTTCAAAAGATTTACTAATGATTCTAATGATCTATCCATTTTGAGAGAGGAAGTCTCATGCAGATTGCAATTTAGAATTTTTTACTATTAAGCTGGACACTGGTGGCTCACACTTACAATCTTAGCTATTTAGGAAGCTGGAACCCAGAGGGTCAAGGTTCCAAGTTAGCTCTGGCAGAAAAGTCCTCGAGATTCCTAACCAGCAAAATACTAGAACTGAAGGCATGGCTCAAGTGGTAGAGTGGCAACTGAGCAGGCAAGCCAAGCACGTGAGGCCCTGCTCAGCAGGGTTATAGCGGGACACAACGGAACACAGCAGGACACAGCGGGACAAAGCGGGACACCATGGGACACAGTGTGACACAGCAAGACACAGAGGGAACACTGCGTCAACACAGCGGGACAAAGCGGGGGACACAGCGGGACACAGCGGGACACAGCGGGGGACACAGCGGGGGACAGTGGAGACAAAGAGAGGACACAGCGGGACACAGTGGTGACACAGCTGGACACAACGGAGTACACAGCGGGACACAGCGGGCACAAAGCGGGGACAGAGCGGGACACAGCTGGACACAGCGGGACATAGCGAGGGACACAGCGGGACACAGAGGGGGACACAGTGAGGACACATTGGGACACAGCGGGGGACACAGCGGGGGACACAGCGGGACACAGCGAGGAACAGCGTAGATACAGCGGGGACACAGCATTACACAGCGGGGTACACAGCTGTGGACACAACAGGACACAGTGTGGGCACAGCGGGACACAGCGGGACACAGTGGGACACAGCGGGGACAAAGCATGAGACACAGCGGAGGACAGAGTGGGAGACAGCAGGGGACACAGCGGGGACTCAGCGGGGTCACAGCGGGATACAGCGGGACACACAGTGACACAGCGGGACACAGCAGAGGACACAGCGAGACACAGCGGAGGACAGAGCGACGACACAACAGGACGCAGTGGGGACACAGGGGGACTCAGCAGGGTTACAGCGGGACACAACGGGACACAGCAGGACACAGCGTGACACAGCTGGGACACAGCAGGGACACAGCAGGGACACAGTGGGGGACACAGCGGGACAAAACGGGACACAGCGGGGGACACAGTAGGACAGAGCAGGGGACACAGTGGGGGAAAGAGGGGGACACCACGAATAACAGAGCAAGGACACAGCGGGACCCAGCGGGACACAGCCTTGATACAGCGGGATTCACAGCGTTACACAGCGGGTTACACAGCTGGGGACACAAAGGGACACAGTGGTGGACACAGCGGGACACAGTGGGACAGAGTGGGACACAGACGGGATAAAGCGTGAGACACAGCGGGGGACAGAGCGGGAGACAGCGGGGGACACAGCGAGGACACAGAGGGACACAGCGTGGACACAGCGGGGACTCAGCTGGGGACACAGCGGGGGACAAAGCGGGACACCACTGATACAGCGGGACACAGCCCGAAACAGCGGTGACCCTGCGGGGACACAGCGGGACACAGCGGGACAGAGTGGGGGACACAGCGGGACACAGTGGGGGACAGAGCGTGAGACACAGCGAGACACATCAGAGACAAAGCTATACACAGCGGGGTACATAGAGGGACACAGCGGGGAAACAGCGGGGGACACAGCGGGACACAGCGGGGAACACAGCGAGGACACAGCGTCGATACAGCGAGGACACAGTGGGACACAGCGGGGTACACAGCTGGGGACACAACGGGACACAGCGGGGGACACATTGAGGACACAGCAGGACACAGCGGGGGACACAGGGGAGACACAGCAGGACACAGCGGGGGACACAGAGAGGACACTGCGGGACACTGCGGGAGACACAGCAAGGACACAGCGGGACACAGTGGAACACAGTGGGACACAGCATTGACACAGCAGGGGACCCAGCGGGACACAACCGGGAACACAGCGGGACACAGCGGGGCCACAGGGAGGACACAGCAGGACACAGCGGGGGACACAGCGGGAAACAGCGAGGGACACAGCGTCGATAGAGCGGGGACACAGCGGTGTACACAGCTGGGGACACAACGGGACACAGTGGGGGACATAGCGGGACACAACGGGACGCAGCGGGACACAGCGGGGCACAGCGGGGACAAAGCGGGAGACACAGCATGGAACAGAGCAGGACACAGCGGGATACAGTGGGACACAACGGGGACAAAGCGGGACTCAGCGGGGAACACAGCAGGGGACAAAGCGGGACACCACGGGACACAGTGTGACACATCGCGCCACAGCGGCGATACTGCGGAGACACAGCGGGACAAAGTGGGGGGACACAGCGGAACACAGCGAGGGACACAGCGGGGGACACAGCAGGGGATAGCGGGGGACAGAGAGTGGACAGAATGGAACACAGCGGTGACACAGCTGGACACAGCGGGGTACAAAGCGGGACACAGCGGGCACACAGCGCGGACACAGCAGGGACACAGCAGGGGACACAGTGGGACACAGCAGGGACACAGCAGGGGACACAGAGGGACACAGCGGGACACAGCGGGACACAGCGGGGCACAGCAGGGACACAGCGAGGGACACAGCAGGGGACACAGCGGGACACACCGGGGGACATAGCAGGACACAGCAGGGGACACAGGGAGGACACAGCGGGACACAGTGGGGGACACAGCGGAACACAGCGAGGGACACAGTGGGACACAGCGGGGTACACTGAGGGGACAAAGCGGGACCCAGCGGGACACAGCGTCGATACAGCGGGGACACAGCGGGACACAGCGGGGTACACAGCTGGGGACACAAGGGGACACATTGGGGGACATAGCGGGACACACTGGGACACAGCGGGACACAGCGGGGCACAGCGTGGTACACAGCTGGGGACACAAGGGGACACAGTGGGGGACATAGCGGGACACACTGGGACACAGCGGGACCCAGCGGGGCACAGCGGAGACAAAGCGGGAGACACAGCGGGGAACAGAGCAGGACACAGCGGGGGACACAGCGAGGACACAGCAGGACACAGCGAGGACACAGCGGGACACAGCGGGGGACACAGCGGGACACAACGGGGAACACAGCGGGGGACACAGCGGAATACAGCGGCACACAGCAGGGGACACAGTGGTGACACAGTGGTACACAGCGTGGGACACAGCGAGGACACAGCAAAACACAGCATGGGACAACGCGGGAGACAGCGGGGGACACAGCGAGGACACAGCGGGTCACAGCGGGGACACAGCGGGACACAGCGGGGGACACAACGACGACACAGCAGGACACAGCGGGGGACACAGCGGGGGACACAGCGGAACTCAGCGGGGAACACTGGGGGGACACAGCGGGTCACAGCGGGGACAAAGCGGGAGACTCAGCGGGGAACAGATCAGGACACAGCTGGGGACACAGCGAGGACACAGCGGGACACAGCGGGGACACAGCGGGGACTCATCGGGGACTCAGTGGGGGACAAACGGAACACAGCGGGACACAGCAGACACTGTGGGGACAATGCTGGCATACAGCGTGCAACATCGGGGGGCACAGCAAGGACACAGCAGGGGACAGAGCTGGGGACACATCAGGACACAATGGGGACAAAGTGGGACTCATCGGGGGACACAGCTAGGGGACATAGCTGATCACCTCGGGACTCAGTGTGACTCTGCGGTGACTCAGTCGGGGACATTGCTGGGTACTCTGTGGGGACTAATTCTTG
>NW_012298626.1:0-3953 GCF_000151885.1 Dipodomys ordii | reverse complement strand
AGAAGCAGAAGATGCAGAAGCAGAAGAAGAAGCAGTAGAAGCACAAGAAGCAGAAGCAGGAGAAGCAGAAGCAGAAGATAAAGAAGAAGCATAAGAAGCAGAAGCAGAGGGAGAAACAGAAGAAGGAGAAAGAGCCGCAGAATGTGAAGCAGAAGGAGATGCAGAAGCAGAAAGAGAAGCAGAAACAGAAGGAGAAGAAGAAGGGGAAGTTGGAGAATCAGAAGAAGCAGAAGCAGAAGCAGAAGCAGAAAGAGAAGGAGAAGAAAGAGAAGGAGAAGCAGAAGGAGAAGGACAAGCAGGAGAAGCAGAAGAAGCAGAAGCGG
Organism: Dipodomys ordii; assembly: GCF_000151885.1. Classification (NCBI taxonomy): domain Eukaryota; kingdom Metazoa; phylum Chordata; class Mammalia; order Rodentia; family Heteromyidae; genus Dipodomys; species Dipodomys ordii. The sequence goes on along the minus strand of NW_012298626.1, from coordinate 3,630 downwards.
GAGGAGCAGAAGAAGAAGAAGAAGAAGAAGAAGAAGAAGAAGAAGAAGAAGAAGAAGAAGAAGAAGAAGAAGAAGAAGAAGAAGAAGAAGAAGAAGAAGAAGAAACAGAAGAAAGAGAAGGAGCAGAAGAAGAAGCAGAAGAAGAAGGAGAAGCAAAAGAGAAGCAGAAGAAGCTGAAGAAGCAGTAGCAGGAGAAGCAGAAGCAGAAGAAACAGAAGTAGCCCAAGAAGCAGAAGGAGAACCTGAAGCAGAAGAGAAGCAGAAGCAGCAGAAGCTGGAAAAGTAGAAGCAGAAGAAACAGAACAAGCAGAAGAAGCAGAAGAAGAACGAGAAGCAGAAGAAGAACAAGGAGAAAGAGAAGGATTAGGAGTAGGAGAAACAGAAGGATAAGCAGAAGCAGAAAGAGAAGGAGAATGAGAAGGAGAAGGAGAAGGAGAAGCAGGAGAAGCAGAAGAAGCAGAAGCAGTAGAAGCAGAAGCAGAATGAAAAGCAGAAGAAGTAGAAATTGAAACAGAAGAAGATGCAGAAGGAGAAGCAGAAGCAGTAGTAGAAGCAGAAGAAGGAGAAGCAGAAGGAGAAGCATAAAGAGAAACAGAAGGAGAAGCAGGAGAAGCAGAAGCAGGAGAAGCAGAATCAGAAGAAATAGAAGAAGGAGAAGAAGCAGAAGCAGAAAGATAAGCAGAAACAGAAGGAGAAGCTGAAATAGAAGCAGAAGACGCCGAAGAAGCAAAAGCAGAACCTAAAGCAGAAGGAGAAGCAGGAGAAGCAGAAGAAGCAGAATCTGGAGAAGAAGAAGGAGAACCAGAAGGAGAAGCAGAAGCAGAAAGAGAAGCAAAAGCAGAAAGAGAAGCAGAAGGAGAAGCAGAAGAAACAGAAGAAGCAGAATCAGTAGCAGAAGAAGCTGAAGATGCAGAACCAGAAAGAGAAGCAGAAGGAATAGCAGAAGAACGAGAAGGAGAAACAGAAGGAGAAGCAGAAGGAGACGCAGGAAAAGCAGAAGAAACAGAAGTAGACGGAGAAGAAGGAGGAGAAGCCGAAGCAGAAGAAGAAGAAGAAGGAAAAGCACAAGCAGAAGGAGATGCAGAAGGAGAAGCAGGAGATGCAGAAGAAGCAGAAGCAGAAGGAGAAGAAGAAGGAGAAGAATCAGATCAGAAGAAGCAGATGCAGAATCAGAAATAGAAAGGGAAGCCGACGAAGAGAAGCAGAACGAGAAGCAGGAGAAGCACAAGCGGGAGAAGCAGAAGAAGAAGAAACAGAAGAAGGAGAAGGAGCAGAAGCAGAAGGAGAAGCAGAAAGAGAAGCAGGAAAAGCAGAAGAAGCAGAAGCAGGAGAAGCAGAAGGAGAAGAAACAGGAGAAGGACAAGAAGCAGAAAGAGAAGCAGTAGAAGCAGAAAAAGCAGGAAAAGCAGAAGCAGAAGAAAGAGAAGAAGAAGAAGACGAAGAAGAAGAAGAAGAAGAAGAAGAAGCATAAGGAGAAGCATAAGGAGAAGCATAAGGAGAAGTAGAAGGTGAAGCAGAAGGAGATGCAGAAGCAGAAAAGCGAAGCAGAAACAGAAGGAGAAGAAGAAGGAGAAGTTGGAGAATCAGAAGAAGCAGAAGCAGAAGCAGAAAGGGAAGGAAAAGAAGGAGCAGGAGAAGAAGAAGAAGCAGAAGCGGGAGAAGCAGAAGAAGAAGAAACAGAAGAAAGAGAAGGAACAGAAGGAGAAGCAGAAGCAGAAGGAGAAGCAGAAAGAGAAGCAGAAGAAGCAGTAGCAGCAGAAGCAGAAGCAGAAGAAACAGAAGAAGCCCAAGAAGCAGAAGGAGAACCTGAAGCAGAAGGACAAGCAGAAGCAGCAGAAGCTGGAAAAGCAGAAGCAGAAGAAACAGAACAAGGAGAAGAAGCAGAAGCAGAACGAGAAGCAGAAGAAGAAGAAGGAGAAAGAGAAGGATTAGGAGTAGGAGGAGCAGAAGGAGAATCAGAAGCAGAAAGAGAAGCAGAAGGAGAAACAGAAGAAGCAGAAGTAGGAGAAGCAGAAGCAGAAGCAGAATGAGAAGCACAAGAAGGAGAAATTGAAGGAGAAGGAGAATGAGACGGAGAAGCAGAAGGAGAAGTAGGAGAAGCAGAAGAAGAAGAAGCAGGAGAAACAGAAGCAGAAGAAACAGAAGAAGGAGAAGAGCAGAAGCAGAAGCAGACGGAGAAGTAGAAGCAAAAGTAGAAGCAGAAGAAGCAGAAGCTGAAGCAGAAGAAGAAGAAACAGAAAAAGCAGAAGAAGCAGAAGAAGAAGCAGCAGGAGAAGCAGAAGAAGAAGAAGAAGAAGAAGAAGAAGAAGAAGAAGAAGAAGAAGAAGAAGAAGAAGAAGGAGAAGGAGAAAGAGAAGGATTAGGAGTAGGAGAAACAGAAGGATAAGCAGAAGCAGAAAGAGAAGGAGAATGAGAAGGAGAAGCAGGAGAAGCAGAAGCAGGAGAAGCAGAATCAGAAGAAATAGAAGAAGGAGAAGAAGCAGAAGCAGAAAGAGAAGCAGAAACAGAAGGAGAAGCAGAAATAGAAGAAGAAGAAACCGAAGAAGCAAAAGCAGAACCTAAAGCAGAAGGAGAAGGAGGAGAAGCAGAAGAAGCAGAATCTGGAGAAGAAGAAGGAGAACCAGAAGGAGAAGAAGAAGCAGAAAGAGAAGCAAAAGCAGAAGGAGAAGCAGAAGAAACAGAAGAAGCAGAATCAGTAGCCGAAGAAGCTGAAGATGCAGAACCAGAAAGATAAGCAGAAGGAATAGCAGAAGAACGAGAAGGAGAAATAGAAGGAAAAGCAGAAGGAGAAGCAGGAAAAGCAGAAGAACCAGAAGCAGACGGAGAAGCAGAAGAAGGAGAAGGAGAAGCCGGAGCAGTAGAAGAAGCAGAAGGAAAAGCACAAGCAGAAGGAGATGCAGAAGGAGAAGCAGGAAATGCAGAAGACACAGAAGCAGAAGGAGAAGAAGAAGGAGAAGAATCAGAATCAGAAGAAGCAGAAGCAGAAATAGAAAGAGAAGCCGACGAAGAGAAGCAGAACGAGAAGCAGGAGAAGCAGAAGAAGCAGAAGCGGGAGAAGCAGAAGAAGAAGAAACAGAAGAAGGAGCAAGAGCAAAAGCAGAAGGAGAAGCAGAAAGAGAAGCAGGAAAAGCAGAAGAAGCAGAAGCAGGAGAAGCAGAAGGAGAAGAAACAGGAGAAGGACAAGAAGCAGAAAGAGAAGCCGTAGAAGCAGAAGAGGCAGGAAAAGCAGAAGCAGAGAAAGAGAAGAAGAAGAAGACGAAGGAGAAGAAGAAGAAGCAGCAGCATAAGGAGAAGCATAAGGAGAAGCATAAGGACAAGTATAAGGAGAAGCAGTAGAAGCAGAAGAAGCAGAAGCAGGAGAAGCTGAAGCAGAAGAAAAAGAATAAGCAAAAGAAGCAGAAGCAGAAGCAGTGAGAGAAGCAGAAGAAGGAGAAGGAGAAGGAGCATCAGAAGGAGAGCAGAAGCAGAAAGAGAAGCAGAAACAGAAGGAGAACTTGAAGGAGAAGCAGGAGAATCAGAAGAAGCAGAAAGAGAAGGAGAAGAAGGAGAAGCAGATGTAGAATCAGAAGAAACAGAAGAAGAGACGCAGATTAACAGAATCAAAAGAAACAGATGATGGAGAAGAGCAGA
>NW_012298625.1:0-3954 GCF_000151885.1 Dipodomys ordii | reverse complement strand
AGAAGCATAAGGACAAGCACAAGCAGAAGAGATGCAGAAGAGAAGCAGAAGAAGCAGAGATGAAGGAGAAGCAGAAGTAGGAGAAGGAGAAGGAGGAGAAGCAGAAGCAGAAGGAGAAGCAGAAGCGGAATGAGAAGCAGAAAGAGAAGCAGGAGAAGCACAAGAAGCAGAAGCAGGAGAAGCCGAAAGAGAAGAAGCAGAATCAGAATCAGAAGTAGAAGCAGAAGCAGAAGGAGAAGCAGCAGAAGAAGTAGAATCAGAAATTCAGGCAGGAGAAACAGAAGAAGCAGAAGCAGAAGCAGAAGGCGAAGCAAAAAGAGAATGAGACGGAGAAGTAGAAGAAGCAGCAGAAGGAGAAGAAGCAGAAGAAGCAGAAAAACAAGCAGGAGAAGCAGAAGCAGAAAGAGAAGTAGAAGCACAAGAAGCAGAAGAAGCAGAAGCAGAAGAAGAAGCAGTAGAAGCATAAGAAGCAGAAGCAGGAGAAGCAGAAACAGAAGAAATAAAGAAGCATAAGATGCAGAAGCAGATGGAGAAACAGAAGAAGGAGAAAGAGCAGCAGAAGGTGAAGCAGAAGGAGATGCAGATGCAGAAAGCGAAGCAGAAACAGAAGGAGAAGAAGAAGGAGAAGTTGGAGAATCAGAAGAAGCAGAAGCAGAAGCAGAAAGAGAAGGAGAAGAAGGAGAAGGAGAAGCAGAAGGAGAAGGACAAGCAGGAGAAGCAGAAGAAGCAGAAGCGGGAGAAGCAGCAGAAGAAGAAAAAACAGAAGAAGGAGAAGGAGCAGAAGGAGAAGCAGAAGCAGAAGGAGAAGAAGAAAGAGAAGCAGAAGAAGCAGTAGCAGGAGAAGCAGAAGCAGAAGAAACAGAAGAAGCCCAAGAAACAGAAGGAGAACCTGAAGCAGAAGGACAAGCAGAAGCAGGAAAAGCAGAAGCAGAAGAAACAGAACAAGGATAAGAAGCAGAAGCACAACGAGAAGCAGAAGAAGAAGGAGAAAGAGAAGGATTAGGAGTAGGAGGAGCAGAAGGAGAATCAGAAGCAGAAAGAGAAGAGGAAGGAGAAGCAGAAGGAGAAACAGAAGAAGCAGAAGTAGGAGAAGCAGAAGCAGAAGCAGAATGAGAAGCACAAGAAGGAGAAATTGAAGGAGAAGTAGAATGAGACGGAGAAGCAGAAGGAGAAGTAGGAGAAGCAGAAGAAGAAGTAGGAGAAGCAGAAGCAGAAGAAACAGAAAAAGGAGAAGAGCAGAAGCAGGAGAAGAGCAGAAGGAGAAGGAGAAGCAGAAGGAGAAGCAGAAGAAGCAGAAGCTGAAGCAGAAGAAGAAGAAACAGAAAAAGAAAAAGCAGAAGAAGCAGAAGAAGAAGCAGCAGGAGAAGCAGAAGAAGAAGAAGGAGAAAGAGAAGGATTAGGCGTAGGAGAAGCAGAAGGATAAGCAGAAGCAGAAAGAGAAGGAGAAGGAGAAGCAGGAGAAGCAGAAGGAGCAGAAGCAGGAGAAGCAGAAGCATAATGAAAGGCAGAAGAAGGAGAAATTGAAACAGAAGAAGATGCAGAAGGAGAAGCAGAAGCAGAAGCAGTAGTAGAAGCAGAAGAAGGAGAAGCAGAAGGAGAAGCATAAAGAGAAACAGGAGGAGAAGCAAGAGAAGCAGAAGCAGGAGAAGCAGAATCAGAAGAAATAGAAGAAGGAGAAGAAGCAGAAGCAGAAAGAGTAGCAGAAACAGAAGGAGAAGCAGAAATAGAAGCAGAAGAAGCCGAAGAAGCAAAAGGAGAACCTGAAGCAGAAGGAGAAGCTGGAAAAGCAGAAGAAGAAGAATCTGGAGAAGAAGAAGGAGAACCAGAAGGAGAAGCAGAAGCAGAAAGAGAAGTAAAAGCAGAAGGAGAAGCAGAAGAAACAGAAGAAGCAGAAGCAGTAGCGGAAGAAGCTGAAGATGCAGAAGCAGAAAGAGAAGCAGAAGGAATAGCAGAAGAACGAGAAGGAGAAGGATAAACAGAAGGAAAAGCAGAAGGAGTAGCAGAAAGAGAATCAGGAAAAGCAGAAGAAGCAGAAGCAGACGGAGAAACAGAAGAAGGAGAAGGAGAAGCAGAAGCAGCAGAAGAAGCACAAGGAAAATCACAAGCAGAAGGAGATGCAGAAGGAGAAGCAGGAGAAGCAGAAGAAGCAGAAGCAGAAGGGGAAGAACTAAAGAGAAGAAGCAGAAGCAGAAGTAGAAAGAGAAGCCGACGAAGAGAAGCAGAACGAGAAGCAGGAGAAGCAGAAGAAGCAAAAGCGGGAGAAGCAGAAGAAGAAGAAACAGAAGAAGGAGAAGGAGCAGAAGCCGAAGGAGAAGCAGAAGCAGAAGGAGAAGCAGAAAGAGAAGCAGGAAAAGCAGAAAAAGCAGAAGCAGGAGAAACAGAAGCAGAAGAAACAGGAGAAGGACAAGAAGCAGAAGCAGAAGGAGAAGCAGAAACAGAAGGAGAAGCAGAAAGAGAAGGAGGGGAAGCAGAAGAAGCAGAAGCAGGAGAAGCAGAAGCATAAGAATCCGAAGAAGCAGAAGCAGAACCTGAAGAAGAAGGAGAAGCAGGAGAAGCAGAATCTGGAGAAGCCGAATGACAAGCTGAAGGAGAAGCAGAAGCAGAAAGGGAATCAAAAGCAGAAGGAGAAGCAGAAGAAACAGAAGAAGCAGAAGCAGTAGCAGTTGCAGCAGAAGGAGAAGCAGAAGGAAAAGCAGGAGACCAAGAAGGAGAAAGAGAAACAGAAGCAGAAGGAGAAGGAGAATCAGAAGGAGAAGCAAAAGAAGCAAAAGGAGAAGCAGAAGGAGAAACAGAAGCAGAAGAAGCAGCACAAGGAGAAGCAGAAGCAGAAGAAGATGCATAAGGAGAAGCAGGAGAAGCAGAAGAAGCAGAAGGAGAAGTAGAAGTAGGAGAAGGAGAAGGAAGAGTCGCAGAAGCAATAGGAGAAGAAGAAGGAGAAGCAGAAGCAGAATGAGAAGAAGAAAGAGAAGGACTAGAAGCAGAAGAAGCCGGAAAAAAAGAAGCAGAATAAAGAGAAGAAGAAGAAGAAGAGGAAGAATAAGAATAAGAATAAGAAGAAGAAGAAGAAGAAGAAGAAGAAGAAGAAGAAGAAGAAGAAGAAGAAGAAGAAGAAGAAGAAGAAGAAGAAGAAGAAGAAGAAGAAGAAGAAGGAGAAGGAGAAGGAGAAGCAGTAGAAGCAGAAGAAGCAGAAGCAGGAGAAACAGAAGCAGAAGAAAAAGAATAAGCATAAGAAGCAGAATCAGAGGGAGAAGCAGAAGAAGGAGAAGGAGCAGCAGAAGGAGAAGCAGAAGCAGAAAGAGAAGCAGAAACAGAAGGAGAACAAGTAGGAGAAGCAGGAGAATCAGAAAAAGTAAAAGTAGAAGCAGAAAGAGAAGAAGAAGAAGGAGAAGCAGAAGTAGAATCAGAAGAAACAGAAGAAGAAGAAGCAGAAGAAACAGAAGCAAAAGAAACAGAAGAAGGAGAAGAGCAGAAGCAGAAGCAGAAGGAGAAGCAGAAGGAGAAGGAGAAGCAGAAAGAGAAGCAGGAGAAGCAGAAGAAGCAGGAGAAGCAGAAGCAGAAGAAACAGAAGAAGCCGAAGAAGCAGAAGGAGAATGTGAAGCAGAAGGAGAAACAGAAGAAGCACAATCTGAAGCAGAAGCAGAAGAAACAGAAATAGAATAAACAGAAGCAGAAGCAGCAGGAGAAGCAGAAGAAGAAGAAGGAGAAGGCAAAAGAGAAGGATTAGGAGTAGGAGAACAGAAGGATAAGCAGAAGCAGAAAGAGAAGCAGAAGGAGAAGCAGCACTAGAAGCAGGAGAAGCAGAAGAAGCAGAAGCAGGAGAAGCAGAAAAAAACAGAAGACGCAGAAGCAGAATGAGAAGCAGAAGGAGAAATTGAAGCAGACGAGAAGCAGAAGAGAAGGAGAAGGAAAGGGAGAAGCAGAAGAGAAGCAGACGAGAAGCAGGACAGCAGCAGC
>NW_012298624.1:0-3954 GCF_000151885.1 Dipodomys ordii | reverse complement strand
TCAGTAGATACAGCGGAGACACAGCGTTACACAGCATGGTACAAAGCTGTGGACACAACGGGACATAGTGGGGGCACAGCGGGACACAGCGGGACGCAGTGGGACACAGCAGGGACAAAGCGTGAGACACAGCAGGGGACAGAGCTGGAGACAGCGGGGGACACAGCGGGACACAGTGAGGACACAGCGGGACAGAGCGGGACACTGCAGGGCACAGCGGGGCACACAGCGGGACACAACGGGGGACACAGCGGGAGACAGCAGGGAACACAGCAAGGACACAGCGGGACACAGCGCTGACACTGTGGGGACACAGCGGGGTACACAGCGGAGGACACAGCCGGACACAGCGGGACACAGCGGGGGACACATGGAGGACTCAGCAGGACAAAGCGGGGACACAGAGGCGACTCACCGGGGGACACAGCGGGGGACAAAGCGGGACACCACAGAACACAGTGGGAAACAGCGGGACACAGCGGGGAAACTGCGGGGACACAGGGGGACAAAGCGTGGGACACATAGGGACACAGCGGGGGACACAGCGGGGGATACAGCGGGACCCAGTGGGACACAGCGGGGCACACAGGGCGGACACAGCGGGACCCAGCGGAGAACACAGCGAGGACACAGCGGGACCCAGCGGTACACAGCGTCGATACAGGGGGACACAGCGTTACACAGCGTGGTACACAGCTGTGAACACAACGGGACACAGTGGGGGCACAGCGGGACACAGCGGGACACAGTGGAACACAGCGGGGACAAAGCTTGACACACAGCGGGGTACAGAGCGGGAGACAGCGGGGGACACAGCGAGGACACAGCGGGACACAGCGCTGACACTGCGGGGGACACAGCGGGAGACACAGCAGAGGACACAGCCGGACACAGGGGGACACAGCGGGGGACACAGTGGGGAAACAGCGGGACCCAGCGCGGGACACAGCGAGGATGCATTGGGACACAGCGGGGACACAGCGGGACTCAGCGGGGGACACAGCAGTACACAGAGGGACACAGCGTTACACAGCGTGGTACACAGCTGTGAACACAACGGGACACAGTGGGGGCACAGCGGGACACAGCGGGACACAGTGGGACACAGCGGGGACAAAGCTTGACACACAGCGGGGTACAGAGCGGGAGACAGCGGGGAACACAGCGAGGACACAGGGGGACCAAGCGGGACACAGCGTCGATACAGCGGGGACACAGTGGAACACAGCGGGGTACACAGCTGGGTACACAACGGGACACAGCGGGGGACACAGCGAGGACACAGCAGAACACAGCGTGGGAAACAACGAGGACACAGCGGGACACAGCAAGACATAGCGGGACACAGTGGGGACACAGCAGTAGACACAGCGGAACACAGCGAGGACACAGCGGGGACACAGCAGGGACACAGCGGCACCCAGCAGGACACAGCGGGGCACACAGCGGGACACAGTGGGACACAGCTTGGGACACAGCGGGAACACAGCAGGACACAGCCGGGGACACAGCGAGGACACAGCGGGACACAGCGGGACACATCGTGGGACAAAGCGGGAGATAGCAGGGGACACAGCGAGGACACAGCGGGACACAGTGGTGACACATAGAGGACTCAGCGGGGGACAGAGTGGGGGACAGAGCGGGACACAGCGGGACCCAGTGGGGACAAAGCGTGAGACACAGCAGTGGACAGAGCAGGAGACAGAGGCGGACACAGCGAGGACACAGCGGGACACAGCGGGACACAGCGGGGACACAGAGGTGGCTCAGGGGGGCCACAGCGGGGGACAAAGCGGGACACCACGGAACACAGCGGGACACAGCGTGAAACAGCGGTGAACCTGCGGGGACACCGGGACACAGCGGGGAACACAGCGGGACACAGCGGGGACACAGCGGGGACACTGCGGGACCCAGCAGGACACAGCGGGACACAGCAGGACACAGCGGGGGACACAGTGGGACACAGCGGGGGACACAGCGGGACACAGCGGGGACACAGAGGGGACTCAGCAGGGGACATAGCGGGGGACAAATCGGGACACCACAGGACACAGTGGAACACATCGGGACACAGCGGGGACACTGCGGGGACACAGCGGGACAAAGCTGGGGACCCAGCGGGACCCAGCGGGACACAACAGGACCCAGCGGGGAAACAGCGGGGACACAGTGGGACTCAGCGAGGACACAGCGTGACACAGCGGGACACTGCGGGGCACAGCGGGGGACACAGCGGGATACAGCGGGGGACACAGGGAGGACACAGCGGAACACAGCATGGGACAAAGCGAGGACACAGCGGGAAACAGCGAGACACAGCGGGACCCAGAGGGGACCCAGCAGTGGACATTGCGGGACACAGCGGGGAACAAAGCGGGTCACCACGGAACACAGCAGGACACAGTGTGAAACAGCGGTGAACCTGCGGGGACACAGCGGGACACAGCGGGGGACCCAGCGGGACCCAGCGGGACACAGCAGGGGACACAGCCGGACACAGCAGGGACACAGCGTGGACACAGCGGGACCCAGCAGGACACAGCGGGGGACACAGCGGGACACAGCGGGACACAGCGGGGGACACAGCAGGGACACAGTGGGACACAGTAGGACACAGCGTGGGACAAAGCGGGAGACAGCGGAGGACACAGCGAGGACACAGCTGGACACAGCGGGGACACAGAGGGGACTCAGCAGGTGACATAGAGTGGAAAAAGCGGGACACCACGGGACACAGTATGACACAGCGGGACACAGCGGGGACACTGCAGGACACAGCCGGGGGACACAGCGGTGGACAGCGGGGGAAAGAGAAGGGACACAGCGGGACACAGAGGGGACACAGCTGGTCACAGAAGGGTACACAGCGGGGTACACAGCTGTTGACACAGCGGGACACAGTGGGGGACACAGCGGGACACAGCGGGACACAGTGGGACACAGCGGGGACAAAGCTTGAGACACAGCGGGGTACAGAGCGGGAGACAGTGGGGGACACAGCGAGGACACAGCGGGACAAAGCGCTGACACTACAGGGGACACAGCGGGGGACACAGCCAGACACAGCGGAACACAGCGGGGGAAACAGGGGGGACCCAGCGGGACCCAGCCCGGGACACAGCGTGGACACATTGGGACACAGCGGGGACACAGTGGGACACAGCGGGGGACACAGCAGTACACAGCGGGACACAGCGGGTCACAGCGAGGGACACAGAGGGGTACATAGCGGGACACAGTGGGGAACAGAGGGAGGACACAGCGGGACCCAGCGGGACAAAGCGTCGATACAGCGGGAACACAGCGGGACACAGTGGGGTACACAGCTGGGGACACAACGGGATACAGCGGGGGACACAGCAAGGACACAGCAGAACACAGCGTGGGAAACAGCGAGGACACAGCGGGACACAGCGAGACACAGCGGGACACAGTGGGGACACAGCAGTAGACACAGCAAGACACAGTGGGGTACACAGCGGGACACAGCGGGGAACACAGCGAGGACACAGCGGGGGCACAGCGGGGACACTGCGGGAACATAGTGGGACACAGCGGGGCACACAGGGAGACACAGCGGGACACAGCTTGGGACACAACGGGAACACAGCAGGACACAGCAGGGGACACAGCGAGGACACAGCGGGACACGGTGGGACACAGCGTGGGACAAAGCAGGAGACAGCAGGGGACACAGCGAGGACACAGCGGGAGAAAACGGCGACACATAGAGGACTCAGCGGGGGACACAGTGGGGGACTGTGCGGGACACACCGGGACACTGCGGGGCACAGCGGGGGACCCAGCGGGACACAGCTGGACACAGCGGGACACTGCGGGGCACAGTAGGGGACACAGCGGGACACAGCGGAGACACAGCGGGGACACAGCGGGACACAGCGGGGGACTAAGCGGGACACCACGGAACACAGCAGAACACAGCGTGTG
>NW_012298623.1:0-3954 GCF_000151885.1 Dipodomys ordii | reverse complement strand
CAGCGGGGAACACAGTGTGGATCAGCGGGGGACACAGCGGGGGACACAGCGGGACACAGCGAGGAACAGCGTCGATACAGCGGGGACACAGCGTTACACAGCCTGGTACACAGCTGTGGACACAACGAGACACAGTGTGGGCACAGCGGGACACAGCGGGACACAGTGGGACACAGCGGGGACAAAGCGTGAGACACAGCGGGGGACAGAGTGGGAGACAACGGGGGACACAACGGGGACACAGCGGGGACTCAGCGGGGTCACAGCAGGATACAGCGGGACACAGACTGACACAGCGGGACACAACAGAGGACACAGCGAGACACAGCGGAGGACAGAGCTACGACAGAGCAGGACACAGCGGGGACACTGGGGGACTCAGCAGGGTTACAGCGGGACACAACGGGACACAGCAGGACACAGCGTGACACAGCTGGGACACAGCAGTTACACAGCAGGGACACAGCGGGGGACACAGCGGGACAAAACGGGACACAGTGGGGGACACAGTAGGACAGAGCGGGGGACACAGCGGGGAAAGAGTGGGACACCACGAATAACAGAGCAAGGACACAGCGGGACCCAGCGTGACACAGCCGCGATACAGCGGGATTCACAGGGTTACACAGTGGGTTACACAGCTGGGGACACAAAGGGACACAGTGGTGGACACAGCGGGACACAGCGGGACAGAGTGGGACACAGACGGTATAAAGCGTGAGACACAGCGGGGGACATAGCGGGAGACAGCGGTGGACACAGCGAGGACACAGCGGGACACAGCGGGTACACAGCGGGAACACCGCGGGGACTCAGCTGGGGACACAGCGGGGGACAAAGCGGGACACCACGGAACACAGCGGGACACAGCAGGACACCGAGGGTACTCAGCGGGGGACACAGCTGGGGACAAAGCAGGACACCATGGGACACAGTGTGACACAGCGGGACACAGCGGCGACACTGCGGGGACACAGTGGGACAAAGCGGGGGACACAGCCTGACACAACGGAGTACACAGCGGGACACAGCGGGCACAAAGCGGGGACACAGCGTGACACAGCAGGACACAGCAGGGACAGAGCGGGACACAGCGGGACACAGAGGGGCCACAGCGGGACACACCGGGACACTGAGGGTCACAGCAGGGACACAGCGGGACAAAGCGGGACACATCCGGACACAGCGGGGGACACAGCGGGACACAGCAGGGGACACAGCGAGGACACAGCGGGACACAGCGGGAGACACAGCGAGGACACAGCGGGACACAGCGGGGGAAAAAGTGGGACACAGCGGGGACACAGCAGTGGACACAGAGGGAGACAGCGGGGGACACAGCGGGGGCCACAGCAGGACACAGTGGGACACAACTGGGGACACAGCGGTACACAGCGGTGGACACAGCGGGACACAGCGGTGGACACAGCGAGGACACAGCGGGACCCAGTGGGACACAGCGTCGATACAGCGGGGACAGAGTGGGCCACAGCGGGGTACACAGCTGGGGACACAACGGGGCACATCGGGGGACACAGCAAGTACTCAGCGGAACACAGCGTGGGACACAGTGAGGACACAGGGGGACACAGCGGGACACAGCAGGAACACAGCAGTAGACACAGCGGGACACAGCAGGGGACACAGCGGAACACAGCGGGGGACACAGGGAGGACAGAGCGGGACACAGCGGGGACACAGCGGGGAGTCAGCGGCGGACACAGCGGGGGACAAAGCGGGACACCACGGGACAGCGAGGGACACAGCGGGGACAAGGGGGAGACAGAGCGCGACACAGCGAGGACACAGCGGGACAGAGCGGGGGACACAGCGGGACACAGCGGGGAACACAGCGGGACAAATCAGGGTACACAGCAGGGGACACAGCGGGACACAGCGGGGTACCCAGCGGGAAACAGCGGGGGGCCCAGCAAGGACACAGCAGGACACAGCGGGGGACAGAGACAGGAAAACAGCGGGGGACACACCGGGGGACACAGCGGGACACAGCAGGGAACACAGCGAGGACACAGCGGGACCCAGCGGGACACAGCGTCGATACAGCGGGGATACAGCGTTACACAGTGTGGTACACATCTGTGGACACAAGGGGACACAGTGGGGGCACAGCGGGACACAGCGGGACACAGTGGGACAAAGCAAGGACAAATCGTGAGACACAGCGAGGGACAGAGCGGGAGACAGCGGGGGACACAGCGAGGACACAGCAGGGCACAGCGGCACACAACAGGGACAGAGCGGGACACAGCGGGACACAGCGGGGGACACAGCGGGACACAGCGGGGGACGCAGCGAGGTCACAGCGGGACAAAGCGGGACAAAGCAGGGGACACAGCGGTGAAACAGCTGGACACAACGGAGTACATAGCGGGACACAGCACGCACACAGGGGGACACAGCGGGACACAGCAGGGACAGAGCGGGACACAGCGAGACACAGCGTCGATACAACGGGGACACAGTGGGACACAGCGGGGTACACAGCTGGGGACACAACGGAACACATCGGGGGACACAGCAAGGACTCAGCGGAACACGGCGTGGGACACAGTGAGGACATAGGGGGACACAGCGGGACACAGAGGGACACAGCCGGAACAAAGCAGTAGACGCAGCGGGACACAGCAGGGGACACAGCGGGACACAGCGGGGGACACAGGGAGGACAGAGCGGGACAAGGCGGGGACACAGCGGGAACTCAGCGGGGGACACCGCGGGGGACAAAGCGGGACACCACGGGACACAGCGGGACACAGCGGGGACAAGGGGGAGACAGAGCGGGACACAGCGAGGACACAGCGGGACACAGCGGGGGACACAGCGAGGACACAGCGGGACACAGCGGGGGACACAGCGAGGACACAGCGGGGGACACAGCGGGGGACACTGCGGGACACAGCAGGGAACACAGCGAGGACACAGCAAAACCCAGCGGGACACAGCGTCGATACAGCGGGGATACAGCGTTACACAGTGTGGTACACATCTGTGGACACAAGGGGACACAGTGGGGGCACAGCGGGACACAGCGGGACACAGTGGGACAAAGCAAGGACAAATCGTGAGACACAGCGAGGGACAGAGCTCGAGACAGCGGGGGACACAGCTAGGACACAGCAGGGCACAGCGGGACACAGCAGGGACAGAGCGGTACACAGCGGGACACAGCGGGACACAGCGGGGGACACAGCGGGACACAGCGGGGGACGCAGCGAGGACACAGCGAGACAAAGCGGGACAAAGCAGGGGACACAGCGGTGAAACAGCTGGACACAACGGAATACAAAGCGGGACACAGCACGCACACAGGGGGACACAGCGGGACACAGCGGGACACAGCAGGGACAGAGCGGGACACAGCGGGACACAGTGGGACACAGCGGGGGACCCAGCGGGACCCAGCGGGGGACCCAGTGAGGACACAGCGGGACACAGCTGGGAACACAGCGAGGACACAGCGGGGGACACAGCGGGGGACACAGCGGGACACAGCGAGGAACAGCGTAGACACAGCGGGGACACAGCGTTTCACAGCGTGGTACACAGCTGTGGATACAACCGGACACAGTGTGGGCACAGCGGGACACAGCGGGTCACAGTGGGACACAGCGGGGACAAAGCGTGAGACACAGCGGGAGACAGAGTGGGAGACAGCGGGGGACACAGCGGGGACACAGCGGGGACTCAGCGGGGTCACAGCGGGATACAGCGGGACACAGAGTGACAGAGCGGGACACAGCAGAGGACACAGCGGGACACAGCGGAGGACAGATCAACGACACAGCAGGACACAGCGGGGACACAGGGGGACTCAGCAGGGTTACAGCAGGACACAACGGGACAGAGCAGGACACAGCGTGACACAGCGGGGAAACAGCAGGACAGAGCATGACACAGAGAGGACACATAGGGACACAGCGGGACACAGAGGAA
>NW_012298622.1:0-3954 GCF_000151885.1 Dipodomys ordii | reverse complement strand
CCGCTTTGTCCCGCTGTCCCCCGCTTTGTCCCAGCTGTGTCCCCCGCTTTGTCACCCGCTGTGTCCCACTGTGCCCCCGCTGTTTCCCGCTGTGTCACCCTGTTTCCCCGCTGTGTCAAGCTTTGTCCCTGCTGTGTCTCGCTGTGTCTCACCCTCTGTCCCCCACTGTGTCCTGCTGTGTCCCCCACTCTGTCCTGCTAGGACCCGCTGTGTCACCCGCTGTGTACCCGCAGGATCACCGCTGTTTCCCGCTGTGTCCCGCTGTGTTCCGTGGTGTCCCGCTTGTCCCCCCGCTGTGTCCCACGCTGAGTCCCCGCTGTGTCCCCGCTGTGTCCCACTGTGTCCTCGCTGTGTCCCCGGCTGAGTCCCGCTCTTTCCCACGCTGTGTCCCGCTGTGTACCCCTCTGTGTCCCCCGCTGTGTCCCGCTGAGTCCTGCTGTATACTGCTGTGTCCCCCGCTGAGTCCCGCTGTGTCCCCGCTGTGTCCCCGCTGTGTCCCAATGTGTCCTCGCTGTGTCCCCAGCTGTGTCCCCCCTGAGTCCCCCGCTGTGTCCCATTGTGTCCCCAGCTGTGTACCACGCTGTGTCCCTCTGTGTCCCAGCTGTATCGACGCTGTGTCCCACTGGGTCCCGCTGTGTCCTCCCTGTGTTATCGGCTATGTCCCGCTGTGTCCCCCGCTGTGTCTCACGCTTTGTCCTCGCTGTGTCCCACTGTGTCCCTCTGTGTCCCGCTGTGCCCCCACTGTGTCCCGTTGTGTCCACAACTCTGTACCACGCTGTGTAACGCTGTGACCCCGCTGTATCGACGCTGTGTCCCGCTGGGTCCCGCTGTGTCCTCGCTGTGTTCCCCGCTGTGTCCGGCTGTGTCCCCCGCTGTGTCCCCTGCTGTGTCCTCGCTGTGTCCCCCGCTGTGTCCCGCTGTGTGCTCGCTGGGTCCCCTGCTGTGTCCCACTGTGTGCCAATGTGTCCTCGCTGTGTTCCCCGCTGTGGCCCGCTGTGGCCCCCTTGTGTCCCTCGCTGTGTCCCGCTGTGTCCCACTGTGTGCCCACTGTGTCCCGCTGTGTACTCCGTTGTGTCCATCTGTGTCACCACTGTGGCCCACTGTGGCCCTTTCTCTGTCTCCGCTGTCCCCCGCTGTGTCCCCCGCTGTGTCCCGCTGTGTCCCGCTGTGTCCCCCGCTTTGTCCCGCTGTGTCCCCGCAGTGTCCAAGATGTGTCCCACTGTGTCACACTGTGTCCCATGGTATCTCACTTTGTCCCCCGCTGTGTCCCCCACTGAGTCCCTTCTGTATCGCCGCTGTGTCCCGCTGTGTCCTCGCTGTGTCCTTCGCTGTGTCCCCGCTGTGTCCCAAGCTGTGTCCCGCTGTGTCCTGCTATGTAACCTGCTGTGTCCCCCTATGTTCCTATAGTTTCCCCGCTGTGTCCCGCTATGTACCTCTGTGTCCTCGCTGTGTCCACCGCTGTGTCCCATTGTGTCCCCCGTTGTGTCCCCCGCTGTGTCCCGCTGTGTCCCCGCTGTATCCACGCTGTGTCCCGTTGGGTCCCGCTGTGTCCTCCCTGTGTTCACCGCTGTGTACCGCTGTGTCCCACGCTGTGTCTCGATGTGTCTACAGCTGTGTCCCCGCTGTGTCCCGCTGTGTCCTCGCTGTATCCACGCTGTGTCCCGCTGGGTCCCGCTGTGTCCTCGCTGTGTTCCCCGCTGCGTCCCGCTGTGTACCCCTCTGTGTCCCCTGCTGTGTCTCGCTGTGTCCTGCTGTGTACTGCTGTATCTCCCGCTTAGTCCGGCTGTGTCCCCGATGTGTACCAATGTGTCCTCACTCTGTCCCGCTGTGTCCCCCCTGTGTGCCCCGCTGTGTCCTGCTGTGTCCCGCTGTGTCCCACTGTGTCCCCCGCTGTGTCCCCCACTGTGTCCCGCTGTGTCCACCTCTTTGTCACCGCTGTGTCCCGCTGTGTCCTCGCTGTGTCCCCCGCTCTCTCCCGCTCTGTCCCCCGCTGGGTCTCATGCTTTTTCCCCGCTGTGTCCCACTGTGTCCCGCTGTGTGCCGCTGTGCCCCCACTGTGTCCCCTGGTGTCCACAGCTGTGCACCATGCTGTGTAACGCTGTGTCCCTGCTGTATCGACTCTGTGTCCCGCTGGGTCCCGCTGGTTCCTCTCTGTGTTCCCCGCTGTGTCCCACTGTGTCCCCCGCTGTGTCCTCCGCTGTGTCCTCGCTGTGTCCCCCGATGTGTCCTGTGTCCTCGATGGATACCCCGCTGTGTCCCACTCTGTCCCACTGTGTCCCACTCTGTCCCTGCTGTGTCCAGCTGTGTCCCGCTGTGTCCCGCTGTGTCCCCGCTGTGTGCCCGCTGTGTGCCCGCTGTGTACCCCGCTTTTTCGTGCTGTGTCCCGCAGTGTCCCCGCTGTGTCCCGCTGTGTAACACTGTGTCCCGTGGTGTCCCACTTTGTCCCACGTTGTGTCCCCCGCTGAGTCCCCTCTGTGTCACCGCTGTGTCCCCCTGTGTCCTCGCTGTGTCCCCTGCTGTCTCCCGCTTTGTCTCACGCTGTGTTCCGCTGTGTCCCGCTGTGTGCCCGCTGTGTCCCCAGCTGTGTCCCGCTGTGTACCCTGCTGTGTCCTGCTATGTTCCCGCAGTGTCCCCGCTGTGTCCCGCTGTGTCCCGCTGTGTCCTCGCTGTGTCCCCAGCTGTGTACCCCACTGTATTCCACGTGTCCCTGCTGTATCAACGCTGGGTCCCGCTGGGTACCGCTGTGTCATCCCTGTGTCCCCCGCTGTGTCCCGCTGTGTCCCCCGCTGTGTCTCTGCTGTGTCCCCGGTGTGTCCCGCTGTGTACTGCTGTGTCCCCCGCTGAGTCCCGCTGTGTCCCAATGTGTCCCAATATGTCCTCGCTCTGTCCCCCACTGTGTCCCGTTGTGTCCTCCCTGTGCCCCCGCTGTGTCCCGCTGTGTCCCCCGCTGTGTCCCCCGCTATGTCCCGCTGTGTCCCCCGCTGTGTCCCACTGTGTCCTTGCTGTGTCCCAGGCTTGTGCCGCTGTGTCCTCGCTGTGTCCCCCGCTGTGTCCCGCTGTGTCCCTCGCTGTGTCTCACGCTTTGTCCCCGCTGTGTCCCACTGTGTCCGGCTGTGCCCCCACTGTGTCCCATTGTGTCCACAGCTGAGTACCACGCTGTGTAACGCTGTGTGCCCGCTGTATCGACGCTGTGTCCCGCTGGGTCCCGCTGTGTCCTCGCTGTGTTCCCCGCTGTGTCCCGTTGTGTACCCCTCTGTGTCCCCTGCTGTGTCCCGCATTGTCCCGCTGTGTACTGCTGTGTCGCCTGCTGAGTCCCGCTGTGTCCCCGCTGTGTCCCAATGTGTCCTCGCTGTGTCCCCCGCTGTGTCCCACTGTGTCCCAACTGTGTCCCCCGCTGTGTCCCGCTGTGTCCTGCTGTCTCTCCCTCTGTGTCCCCGCTGTGTCCCTCTGTGTCCCCCGTTTGTCACCGCTGTGTCCCGTTTTGTCCTCGCTGTGTCCCCCTCTGTCTCCCACTCTGTCCCACGCTGTGTCTCACGCTTTCTCCCCGCTGTGTCCAACTGTGTCCCGCTGTGTCCCGCTGTGCCCCCACTGTGTCCCGTTGTGTCCACAGCTGTGTACCACGCTGTGTAACGCTGTGTCCCCGCTGTATCGACGCTGTGTCCCGCTGTGTCCCGCTGTGTCCTCGCAGTGTTCCCCGCTGTGTCCCGCTGTGTCCCCCGCTGTGTCCCCCGCTGTGTCCTCTCTGTGTCCCCCAATATATCCCACTGTGTCCTCGATGGGTCCCCCGCTGTGTCCCGCTGTGTCACACTGTGTCCCATGTTGTCCTGCTGTGTCTTTGCTGTGTCCCCCGCTGTCCCCCACTTTGTCCCTAGCTGTGTCCCGCGGTTTCCCGCTGTTTCCTCGCTGTGCCCCCCGCTGTGTCCCGCTGTGTCCTTGCTGTGTCCCCCCTTGTGT
>NW_012298621.1:0-3954 GCF_000151885.1 Dipodomys ordii | reverse complement strand
ATTCTCCAACTAATCCTTCTTCTTCTCCTTCTGTTTCTGCTTCTCTTTCTGCTTCTCCATCTCCTTCTGCTTCACCTTCGCTGCTCCTTCTCCTTCTTCGTTTCTCCCTCTGCTTCTGCTTCTGCTTCTTATGCTTCTTCTTGTTCTTCTGCTTCTGCTTCTCCTGCTTCTGCTTCTTATGCTTCTACTGCTCCTTCTTCTGCTTCTGCTTCTTCTGCTTCTACTTCTCTTTCTGCTTCTGCTTCTCCTGCTTGTTTTTCTGCTTCTTCTGCTGCTTCTCCTTCTGCTGCTTCTTCTACTTCTCCTTCTGCTTCTCTTTTTGCTTCTCTTTCTGCTTCTGCTTCTTCTGTTTCTCCTGCCTGAATTTCTGGTTCTACTTCTTCTGCTGCTTCTCCTTCTGCTTCTGCTTCTACTTCTGCTTCTGTTTCTGCTTCTTCTGCTTCTTCTCTTTCGGCTTCTCCTGCTTCTGCTTCTTGTGCTTCTCCTGCTTATCTTTCTGCTTCTCATTCCGCTTCTGCTTCTCCTTCTGCTATTGCTTCTCCTCCTTCTCCTTCTCTTACTTCTGCTTCTCCTTCAGCTTCTGCTTCTTCTGTTTCTCCTGCTTCTCCTTCTGCCTCTCCTTCTGCTTGTGCTTGTCCTTATGCTCCTTCTTCTTCTTCTGCTTCTCCTTCTCCTTCTTTTGCTTCTGCTTCTTCTGCTTCTCCTGCTTCTCCTTTTGCTTCTGCTTCTTCTGCTTCTCCTGCTTCTCCTTCTGCATCTTCTTCTGCTTCTGTTTCTCCTTCTCCTTCTTCTGCTTCTCCTTCTGATTCTCCTTCTGCTTCTTCTTCTTCTGCATTACCTGCTTCTCTTTCTGCTTCTCCTTCTCCTTCTCCTTCTGTTTCTCCTTCTCCTTCCTGGTTTTCTGCTTTTCCTTCTTCTTTTGCTACACCTGCTACTGCTTCTGCTTCTTCTGTTTCTTCTGCTTCTCCTTCTGCTTTTGCTTATCTTTCTGCTTCTGCTTCTCCTTCTTCTTCTCCAGATTCTGCTCCTTCTGCTTCTCCTGCTTCTCCTTCTGCTTTAAGTTCTGCTTTTGCTTCTTCGGCTTCTTCTGCTTCTATTTCTGCTTCTCCTTCTGTTTCTGCTTCTCTTTCTGCTTCTGCTTCTTCTCCTTCTTCTGTTTCTTCTGATTCTGCTTCTCCTGCTTCTCCTTCTTTATCTCTATATGCTTCTCCTTCTGCTTCTCCTTCTTCTGCTTCTACTACTGCTTCTGCTTCTCCTTCTGCTTCTGCATCTTCTGCTTCTTCTGCTACTGCCTCTGCTTCTTCTGTTTCTTTCTGCTTCTCCTTCTGCTTCTCCTTCTGCTTTCTGCTTCTGCTTCTCCTTCTGCTTCACCAGATTCTGCTTCTTCTTCTGCTTCTTCTGCTTCTCCTGTATCTGCTTCTTCTGCTTCTCCTTCTGCTTCTGCTTTCTTCAACTTCTTCTCCTTCTCCTTCTTCTGATTCTAATTCTGCTTCTCCTTCTGCTTCTGCAAATTCTGCTTCTCCTTCTGCTTCAGGTTCTGCTTCTGCTTCTTCGGATTCTTATGCTTCTGCTTCTCCTGCTTCTGCTTCTTCTGCTTCCCCTCCTTCTCTTTCTGCTTCTCCTTCTGTTTCTGCTTCTCCTTCTGCTTCTGCTTCTTGTCCTTCTCCTGTTTCTTCTGCTTCTGCTTCTCTTGTTTCTGCATCTCCTGCTTCTCCTTCTGCTGCAATTTCTGCTTCTCCTGCTGCTTTTCCTTCTCCTGCTCCTTCTTCTGCTTCTCTTTCTGCTTCTCCTTCTGTTTCTCCTTCTCCTTCTCGTTATTCTGCTTTTCCTTCTGCTTCTCCTCCTGCTTCTGCCTCTTCTGCTTCTTCTGCTACTGCCTCTGCTTCTTCTGTTTCTTCTGCTTCTCCTCCTGCTCTCCTTCTGCTTTTGCTTCTCTTTCTGCTTCTGCTTCTCCTTCTGCTTCTCCAGATTCTGCTTCTTCTGCTTCTCCTGCTTCTCCTTCTGCTTCAGGTTCTGCTTCTGCTTCTTCGGCTTCTTCTGCTTCTGCTTCTCCTGCTGCTGCTTCTTCTGCTTCTCCTGCTTCTCTTTCTGGTTTTCCTTCTGTTTCTGCTTCTCCTTCTGCTTCTGCTTCTTCTCCTTCTTCTGTTTTTCTGTTTCTGCTTCTCCTGCTTCTGCTACTCCTGCTTCTCGTTCTGCTTCTTTTTCTGCTTCTCCTTCTCCTTCTCCTTCTGCTTCTCCTTCTGCTTCTCCTTCTGTTTCTGCTTCTGCTTCAATTTCTCCTTCTGAATCTAATTCTGCTTCTGCGTCTTCTGTTTCTTCTGCTTCTCCTGCTTCTCCTACTTCTCGTGCTGCTTCTCCTTCTGCGTCTCTTTCTGCTTCTGCTTATCCTTTTGCTTCTCCTACTCCTAATCCTTCTCTTTCGCCTTCTCCTTCTGCTTTTCCTGCTTCTCATGGTGCTTCTGCTTCTGCTTATTCTACTATTTCTGTTTCTTCTGCTTCTGCTTCAGATTGTGCTTCTTCTGTTTCTCCTTCTGCTTCAGATTCTGCTTCTGCTTCTTCGGCTTCTGCTTCTTCTGGTTCTCGTGCTGCTGCTTCTACTGCTTCTCTTTCTGCTTTTCCTTCTGTTTCTGCTTCTCCTTCTGCTTCTGCTTCTTCTCCTTCTTCTGTTTCTTCTGCTTCTGCTTCTCCTGCTTCTGCTTCTCCTGCTTCTCGTTCCGCTTTTCTTTCTGCTTCTCTTTCTGCTTCTGCTTCTCCTTCTCCTTCTTCTGCATCTCCTTTTGCTTCTGGTTCTCCTTCTGCTTCTGCTTCAATTTCTCCTTCTGCTTCTCATTCTACTTCTGCGTCTTGTGTTTCTTCTGCTTCTCCTGCTTCTGCTTCTCCTGCTTCTCCTACTTCTCGTGCTGCTTCTCCTTCTGCGTCTCTTTCTGCTTCTGCTTATCCTTTTGCTTCTCCTACTCCTAATCCTTCTCTCTCGCCTTCTCCGACTTCTTCTTCTGCTTCTCCTGCTGCTTCTGCTTCTGCTTATTCTACTATTTCTGTTTCTTCTGCTTCTGCTTCAGATTGTGCTTCTTCTGTTTCTCCTTCTGCTTCAGATTCTGCTTCTGCTTCTTCGGCTTCTCCTGTTTCTTCTGCTTCTGCTTCTCCTGCTTCTTCTGCTTCTCATGCTTCTCTTTCTGCTTCTCCTTCTGCTTCTGCTTCTCCTTCTGCTTCTGCTTCTGCTCTTCTCCTTCTTCTGTTTCTTTTGCTTCTGTTTCTTCTGCTTGTTCTTCTTCTGCTTCTTCTGATTCTACTTCTGCTTCTCCTTCTTCTCCTCTTTCTGCTACTACTTCTGCTTCTTCTGATTCTCCTGCTTCTCCTTCTTGTTCTCCTTTTGTTTCTGCTTCTGCTTCTCTTTCTGCTGCTCCTTCTCCTTCTCCTTCTTCTGCTTCTATCACTGCTTCTGCTTCTGATTCATTTGCTTATTCTTTATCTTCTGCTTCTCCTGCTTCTGCTTCTTCTCCTTCTGCTGCTCTTTATGCTTCTTCTTCTTCTTCTTCTTCTTCTTCTTCTTCTTCTTCTTCTTCTTCTTCTTCTTCTTCTTCTTCTTCTTCTTCTACTTCTTCTTCATCTACAACTTCTTCTTCTTCTCTTTCGTCTACATCTGAAAATCCTGCTTCAACTGCAACTACTGGTTCTCTTTCTACTTCTAATTCTGCTTCTGATACACCTTCAGCTACTCCTATACCTTCTGCTGCCCTTACAAATCAAACTCTTACTCCTACTTCTGCTTCTCTGCATTTGCATCATCAGCCTTCACCTGCTTCTCATCTGCAACTTCCTCCTGCTACTGCTACCACCTTCTGGCGACTACACCAACTTAAGCTCCACCTACTCAGCATCATCTCAGATCTCCTCCAATACTCTTCAATAGCTCTTTCTGCTTCACATCAGCATCTGAATCTCCTCTGGCTCTCC
>NW_012298620.1:0-3955 GCF_000151885.1 Dipodomys ordii | reverse complement strand
CTCTGCTGTGTCCCCGCTGTGTCAGTCTGTGTCCCCGCTGTATCCCCGCTGTGACCCCCGCTGAGTCCCCCGCTGTGTCCCCCGCTGTGTCCCCCAGCTGTCTCCCACTCTGTCCCCCCGCTGTGTCTCACGCTTTGTCCCCCGCTGTGTCCCACTGTGTCCCGCTGTGTCCCGCTGTGCCCACACTGTGTCCCGTTGTGTCCACAGCTGTGTACCACGCTGTGTAAAGCTGTGTCCCCGCTGTATCTACGCTGTTCCTCGCTGTGTCCCGCTGTGTCCCCCGCTGTGTCCCCCGCTGTGTCCCCCGCTGTGTCCTGCTGTGTCCTCGCTTGGTCCCCCGCTGGGTCCCGCTGGGTCCCCCGCTGTGTCCCACTGTGTCCCGCTGTGTCCCGCTCTGTCCCTGCTCTGTCCCGCTGTGTCCCGCTGTGTCCCCCTGTGTGCGCGCTGTGTCCCGCTTTGTACTCCGTTGTGTCCAGCTGTTTCATCGCTGTGCCCCACGCTTTGTCCCGCTGTGTCCCGCTGTGTCCTCGGTGCTTCCCCCGCTGTGTCCTGCTGTGTCCCCCGCTGTGTCCCGCTGTGTCCCGCTGTGTCCCACTCTGTCCCTGCTGTGTCCCGCTGTGCCCTGCTGTGTCCTCGCTGTGTCCCCCGCTGTCTCCCGCTCTGTCCCTCGCTGTGTCTCACGATTTGTCCTTGCTTTGTCCCACTGTGTCCCGCTGTGTCCCGCTGTGTCCCCATTGTGTCCCGTGGTGTTCACAGCTGTGTACCACTCTGTGTAATGCTGTGTCCCCGCTGTATCGACGCTGTGTCCCGCTGGGAACCGCTGTGTCCTCGCTGTGTTCCCTGCTGTGTCCCGCTGTGTGCCCCTCTGTGTCCCCTGCTGTGTCCCGCTGTGTCCCGCTGTGAACTGCTTTGTCCCCCGATGTGCCCCGTTGTGTCCCCAGCTGTGTACCCCGCTGTGGCCCACTGTGTCCCCGCTGTATCGACACTGTGTCCCGCTCTGTCCCACTGTATCCTCGCTGTGTCCCCCGCTGTGTCTCACGCTTTGTCCCAGCTGTGTCCCACTGTGTTCCGCTGTTTCCCGCTGTGCCCCCACTGTGTCCCGTTGTGTCCACAGCTGTGTACCACGCTGTGTAACGCTGTGTCCCCGCTGTATCGACGCTGTGTCCCGCTATGTCCTACTGTGTCCTCGCTGTGTTCCCCGCTGTGTCCCGCAGTGTCCCCCGCTGTGTCCCCCGCTGTGTCCTCGCCGTGTCCCCCGCTGTGTCCCGCTTTGTCCTCGCTGGGTCCCCCGCTGTGTCCCGCTTTGTCCCCTGGTGTGTCCCGCTGGGTCCCACTTTGTCCCGCTCTGTCCCTGCTGTGTTCCGCTGTGTCCTGCTGTGTCCTCGCTGTGTCCCCCGCTGTCTCCCGCTCTGTCCCCCGCTGTGTCTCACGATTTGTCCTCGCTGTGTCCCACTGTGTCCCGCTCTGTCCCGCTGTGCCCCCACTGTGTCCCCTTGTGTCCACAGATTTGTACCACACTGTGTAACGCTGTATCCCCGCTGTATCGACGCTGGGTCCCGCTGGGTCCCGCTGTGTCCTCGCTGTGTTCCCTGCTGTGTCCCGCTGTGTCCCCCGATGTGTCCCCCGCTGTTTTCCTGTCTGTGTCCCAGACTGTGTCCCGCTGTGTCCTCGCTGGGCCCCCCGCTGTTTCCCGCTGGGTCCCCCGCTGTGTCCCTCTGTATCCCGATGTGTCCCCTGCTCTGTACCCTGCTTTGTCCCGCTGTGTCCGCCGCTGTGTCCCGCTGTGTCCCCCGCTGTGTCCCGCTGTGTCTTCGCTGTGTCCCGCTCTGTCTCCCCCTTGTCCCCGCTGTGTCCCGCTCTGTCCCGTGGTGTCCCGCTTTGTCCCCCGCTGTGTCCCCCGCTGAGTCCCCGCTGTGTCCCCGCTGTGTCCCGCTGTGTACTGCTGTGGCCCCCGCTGAGTACTGCTGTGTCCCCGCTGTGTCCCCGCTGTGTCCCAATGTGTCCCCGGCTGTGTCCCGCTGTGTCTACTGCTGTGTTCCTGCTCTGTCCCGCTGTGTCCAGCTGTGTCCCCCTGTGTCCTCACTGTGTCCCACGCTGTGTTCCGCTGAGTCCTTGCTGTATCCTCCGATATGCCCCGTTGTGTCCCCAACTGTGTACCCCGCTGTGGCCCACTCTGTCCCCGCTGTATCGACCCTGTGTCCCGCTAGGTTCTGCTGTGTCCTCGCTGTGTCCACCGCTGTTTCCCGCTGTGTCCACCGCTATGTCCCGCTGTGTCCTCAGCTCTGTCCCGCTGTGTCCACCGCTGTGTCCCGCTGTGTCCCCCGCTGTGTCCCGCTGTGTCCTCGCTGTGTCCCCCGCTGTCTCCCGCTCTGTCCCCCGCTGTGTCTCACGCTTTGTCCCCGCTGTGTCCCACTGTGCTCAGCTGTGTCCCGCTGTGCCCCCACTGTGTCCCGTTGTGTCCACAGCTGTGTACCCCACTGTGTAACGCTGTGTCCCCGCTGTATCGACGCTGTGTCCCGCTGGGTCCTGCTGTGTCCTCGCTGTGTTCCCCGGTGTGTCCCACAGTGTCCCCCACTGTGTCCCCCGCTGTGTCCTCGCTGTGTTCCCCGCTGTGTCCCGCTGTGTCCTTGCTGTGTCCCCCGCTGTGTCCCGCTGTGTCCCCGCAGGGTCACCGCTGTTTCCCGCTGTGTCCCGTGGTGTCCCGCTTTGTCCCCCGCTGTGTCCCCCGCTGAGTCCCCGCTGTGTCCCCACTGTGTCGCGCTCTGTCCTCCCTGTGTCCCCCTCTGTGTCCCGCTGTGTCCCCTGCTGTGTCCCGCTGTGTCTACTGCTGTGTTTCTGCTGTGTCCCGCTGTTCCCCGCTGTGTCCCCGTGTCCTCACTGTGTCCCACGCTGTGTTCTGCTGAGTCCTTGCTGTGTCCCCCGATGTGCCCCGTTGGGTCCCCAGCTGTGTACCCCGCTGTGGCCCACTCTGTCCCCGCTGTATCAACGCTGTTTCCCGCTGGGTCCCGCTGGGTCCTCGCTGTGTCCACCGCTGTGTCCCGCTGTGTCCAACGCTGTGTCCCGCTTTGTCCGCGCTCTGTCCCGCTGTGTCCACCACTGTGTCCCGCTGTTTCCCCCGCTGTGTCCCGCTGTGTCCCCCGCTCTGTCCCCCTGTGTCCACCGCTGTGTCCCGCTGTTTCCCCCGCTGTGTCCCACTGTGTCCTCGCTGTGTCCCCCGCTGTCTCACGCTCTGTCCCCCGCTGTGTCTCACGCTTTGCCATGCTGTGTTCCACTGTGTTCCGCTGTGTCCCGCTGTGTCCCGTTGTGTCCACAGCTGTGTACCATGCTGTGTAACACTGTGTCCCAGCTGTATCGACGCTGTGTCCCGCTGGGTCCCGCTATGTACTCCGTTGTGTCCAGGTTTATCATCGCTGTGTCCCCCGCTTTGTCCTGCTGTGTCCTCGCTGGGTC
Organism: Dipodomys ordii; assembly: GCF_000151885.1. Classification (NCBI taxonomy): domain Eukaryota; kingdom Metazoa; phylum Chordata; class Mammalia; order Rodentia; family Heteromyidae; genus Dipodomys; species Dipodomys ordii. The sequence continues at coordinate 505 of NW_012298620.1, read as the reverse complement.
CCCTGTTGTGTCCCGCTGTGTCCCCCGCTGTGTCCCGCTCTGACCCGCTGTGTCCCGCTGTGTCCCGCTGTGTCCCGCTCTGTCCCTGCTGTGTCCCGCTGTGCCCTGCTGTGTCCTCGCTCTGTCCCCCGCTGTCTCCCGCTCTGTCCCTCGCTGTGTCTCACGATTTGCCCTTGCTTTGTCCCACTGTGTCCCGCTGTGTCCAGCTGTGCCCCCACTGTGTCCCCTTGTGTCCACAGATGTGTACCACACTGTGTAACGCTGTATTCCCGCTCTATCGACGCTTTGTCCCGCTGGGTCCCGCTGTGTCCTCGCTGTGTTCCCTGCTGTGTCCCGCAGTGTCCCCAGCTGTGTCCCCTGCTGTGTCCCGCTGTGTCCCGCTGTGTCCCCTGCTGTGTACCATGCTTTGTCCCGCTGTGTCCTCGCTGTGTCCCGCTCTGTCTCCCCCTTGTCCACACTGTTTCCCGCTGTGTCCCCGCTCTGTCCCGCTGTGTTCACCGCTTGA
>NW_012298619.1:0-3955 GCF_000151885.1 Dipodomys ordii | reverse complement strand
GTAGGAGATGCTGAAGAAGGAGAAGCAGGAGAAGCAGAAGCAGAATTATTTTTGATGAAGGAGAAGAGCAGAAGCAGAAGGAGAAACAGAAGCATAAGGAGAAGCAGAAGAAGCAGAAGCTGAAGCTGAAGAAACTGAAAAAGCAGAAAAAGAAGAAGAAGCAGAAGAAGAAGAAGCAGGAAAAGCAGAAGAAGAAGAAGGAGAAGGAGAAAGAGAAGGATTAGGAGTAGGAGAAACAGACGGATAAGCAGAAGCAGAAAGAGAAGGAGAAGGAGAAGGAGTAGCAGGAGAAGCAGAAGAAGCAGAAGCAGGAGAAGCAGAAGCAGAATGAGAAGCACAAGAAGGAGAAATTGAAACAGAAGAAGATGCAGAAGGAGAAGCAGAAGCAGAAGCAGAAGCAGAAGGAGAAGCAGAAGAAGGAGAAGGAGAAGGAGTAGCAGAAGGATAAGAATAAAGAGAAACAGAAGGAGAAGCAGGAGAAGCAGAATCAGAAGAAATAGAAGAAGGAGAAGAAGCAGAAGCAGAAAGAGAAGCAGAAACAGAAGGAGAAGCAGAAATAGAAGCAGAAGAAGCCGAAGAAGCAGAAGCAGAACCTGAAGCGGAAGGAGAAGCAGAAGAAGTAGAATCTGGAGAAGAAGAAGGAGAACCAGAAGGAGGAGCAGAATCAGAAAGAGAAGCAAAAGCAGAAGGAGAAGCAGAAGAAGCAGAAGCAGTAGCAGAAGAAGCTGAAGATGCAGAAGTAGAAAGAGAAGCAGAAGGAATAGCAGAAGAACGAGAAGGAGAAGGAGAAACAGAAGGAGAAGAAGAAGCAGAAGCAGAAGGAGAATCAGGAAAGGCAAAAGAAGCAGAATCAGACGGAGAAGCAGGAAAAGCAGAAGAAGCAGAAGCAAAAGGAGAAGCAAAAGAAGGAGAAGGAGAAGCAGAGGCAGAAGAAGAAGCATGAGGACAAGCACAAGCAGAAGGAGATGCAGAAGGAGAAGCAGGAGAAGCAGAAGAAGCAGAAGATGAAGGAGAAGCAGAAGTAGGAGAAGGAGAAGGAGGAGAAGCAGAAGCAGAAGGAGAAGCAGAAGCGGAATGAGAAGCAGAAAGAGAAGCAGGAGAAGCACAAGAAGCAGAAGCAGGAGAAGCCGAAAGAGAAGAAGCAGAATCAGAAGCAGAAGTAGAAGCAGAAGCAGAAGGAGAAGCAGCAGAAGAAGTAGAACCAGAAATTCAGGCAGGAGAAACAGAAGAAGCAGAAGCAGAAGCAGAAGGAGAAGCAAAAAGAGAAGCAGTAGGATAAGTAGAAGAAGCAGCAGAAGGAGAAGCAGCAGAAGAAGCAGAAAAACAAGCAGGAGAAGCAGAAGCAGAAAGAGAAGTAGAAGCAGAAGAAACAGAAGCAGAAGAAGAAGCAGTAGAAGCACAAGAAGCAGAAGCAGGAGAAGCAGAAGCAGAAGATAAAGAAGAAGCATAAGAAGCAGAAGCAGAGGGAGAAACAAAAGAAGGAGAAAGAGCAGAAGAAGGTGAAGCAGAAGGAGATGCAGAAGCAGAAAGAGAAGCAGAAACAGAAGGAGAAGAAGAAGGAGAAGTTGGAGAATCAGAAGAAGCAGAAGCAGAAAGAGAAGGAGAAGAAGGAGAAGGAGAAGCATAAGGAGAAGGACAAGCAGGAGAAGCAGAAGAAGCAGAAGCGGGAGGAGCAGAAGAAGAAGAAGAAGAAAGAGAAGGAGCAAAAGGAGAAGCAGAAGCAGAAGGAGAAACAAAAGAGAAGCAGAAGAAGCGGAAGAAGCAGTAGCAGGAGAAGCAGAAGCAGAAGAAACAGAAGAAGCCCAAGAAGCAGAAGGAGAACCTGAAGCAGAAGGAGAAGCAGAAGCAGCAGAAGCTGGAAAAGCAGAAGCAGAAGAAACCGAACAAGCAGAAGAAGCAGAAGAAGAACGAGAAGCAGAAGAAGAAGAAGGAGAAAGAGAAGGATTAGGAGTAGGAGAAACAGAAGGATAAGCAGAAGCAGAAAGAGAAGGAGAATGAGAAGGAGAAGCAGGAGAAGCAGAAGAAGCAGAAGCAGGAGAAGCAGAAGCAGAATGAAAAGCAGAAGGAGAAATTGAAACAGAAGAAGATGCAGAAGAAGAAGCAGAAGCAGTAGTAGAAGCAGAAGGAGAAGCAGAAGGAGAAGCATAAAGAGAAACAGAAGGAGAAGCAGGAGAAGCAGAAGCAGGAGAAGCAGAATCAGAAGAAATAGAAGAAGGAGAAGAAGCAGAAGCAGAAAGAGAAGCAGAAACAGAAGGAGAAGCAAAAATAGAAGCAGAAGAAGCCGAAGAAGCAAAAGCAGAACCTAAAGCAGAAGGAGAAGGAGGAGAAGCAGAAGAAGCAGAATTTGGAGAAGAAGAAGAAGAACCAGAAGGAGAAGCAGAAGCAGAAAGAGAAGCAAAAGGCAGAAGGAGAAGCAGAAGGAGAAGCAGAAGAAACAGAAGAAGCAGAATCAGTAGCAGAAGAAGCTGAAGATGCAGAACCAGAAAGAGAAGCAGAAGGAATAGCAGAAGAACGAGAAGGAGAAACAGAAGGAGAAGCAGAAGGAGACGCAGGAAAAGCAGAAGAAACAGAAGCAGACGGAGAAGAAGGAGAAGGAGAAGCCGAAGCAGAAGAAAAAGCAGAAGGAAAAGCACAAGCAGAAGGAGATGCAGAAGGAGAAGCAGGAGATGCAGAAGAAGCAGAAGCAGAAGGAGAAGAAGAAGGAGAAGAATAAGAATCAGAAGAAGCAGAAGGAGAAGTAGAAAGAGAAGCCGACGAAGAGAAGCAGAACGAGAAGCAGGAGAAGCAGAAGAAGCAGAGCGTGAGAAGCAGAAGCAAAAGAAACAGAAGAAATAGAAGGAGCAGAAGCAGAAGGAGAAGCAGAAGCAGAAGGAGAAGCAGAAAGACAAGCAGGAGAAGCAGAAGAAGCAGGAGAAGCAGAAGCAGAAGAAACAGGAGAAGCCGAAGAAGCAGAAGCAGAATCTGAAGCAGAAGGAGAAACAGAAGAAGCACAATCTGAATCAGAAGCAGAAGAAACAGAAATAGTAGAATAAGCAGAAGCAGAAGCAGCAGGAGAAGCAGAAGAAGAAGATGGAGAAGGCGAAAGAGGAAGATTAGGAGTAGGAGAAGCAAAAGGATAAGCAGAAGCAGAAAGAGACGCAGAAGGAGAAGCAGCAAGAGAAGCAGGAGAAGCAGAAGAAACAGAAGGCGCAGAAGAAGAATGAGAAGCAGTAGGAGAAATTGAAGCAGAAGCAGAAGCAGAAGGAGAAACAGAAGCAGAAGGAGAAGCAGAAGAAGGAGAAGGAGAAGCAGAAAGAGAAGCCGAACGAGAAGCAGGAGAAGCAGAAGCAGGAGAAGCAGAAACAGAAGAAACAGAAGAAGGAGAAGAAACAGAAGGAGAAGCAGAAACAGAAGGAAAAGCAGAAAGAGAAGCAGGAGAAGCAGAAGAAGCAGTAGCAGGAGAAGCAGAAGCAGAAGAAGCAGAAGCAGAACCTGAAGCAGAAGGAGAAGCAGGAGAAGCAGAATCTCGAGAAGCAGAAGGAGAAGCAGAAGCAGAAAGAGAAGCAAAAGCAGAAGGAGAAGCAGAACTAGAAGCAGAAGAAACAGAAGAAGCAGAGGCAGTAGCAGAAGAAGCAGAAGATGCAGAAGCAGAAGGAGAAGCAGAACGAAAAGCAGAAGAACGAGAAGGTGAAGGAGAAGGAGAAACAGAAGGAGAAGCAGAAAGAGAAGCAGAAGAAGGAGCAGGAGAAGGAAAAGCAGCAGGAGAAGCCGAAAGAGCAGCAGAAGGAGGAGCAGGAGATGCAGAAACAGGAGAAGCATAAGCAGAACAAACAGGAGAAAGACAAGAAGCAGAAGCAGAATGAGAAGCAGATACAGAAGGAGAAGCAGAAAGAGAAGGATGGGAAGCAGAAGAAGCTGAAGCAGAGAAGCAGAAGCATAAGAATCCGAAGAAGCAGAAGGAGAACCTGAAGCAGAG
>NW_012298618.1:0-3955 GCF_000151885.1 Dipodomys ordii | reverse complement strand
CCGAAAGAGAAGAAGCAGAAACAGAAGCAGAAGGAGAAGCAGAAGCAGAAGGAGAAGCAGCAGAAGAAGTAGAACCAGAAATTCAGGCAGGAGAAACAGAAGAAGCAGAAGCAGAAGGAGAAGCCAAAAGAGAAGCAGAAGGGGAAGTAGAAAAAACAGCAGAAGAAGCAGAAAAACAAGCAGGAGAAGCAGAAGCAGGAAGAGAAGTAGAAGCAGAAGAAGCAGAAGTAGAAGAAGAAGCAGTAGAAGCATAAGAAGCAGAAGCAGGAGAAGCAGAACCAGAAGAAAAAGAAGAAGCATAAGAAGCAGAAGCAGAGGGAGAAACAGAAGAAGGAGAAGGAGCAGCCGAAGGTGAAGCAGAAGGAGATGCAGAAGGAGAAAGAGAAGCAGAAACAGAAGGAGAAGAAGAAGGAGAAGTTGGAGAATCAGAAGAAGCAGAAGCAGAAAGAGAAGCAGAAGAAGGAGAAGGAGAAGCAGAAGGAGAAGGACAAGCAGGAGAAGCAGAAGAAGCAGAAGCGGGAGAAGCAGCAGAAGAAGAAGAAACAGAAGAAGGAGAAGGAGCAGAAGGAGAAGCAGAAGCAGAAGGAGAAGCTGAAAGAGAAGCAGAAGAAGCAGTAGCTGGAGAAGCAGAAGCAGAAGAAACAGAAGAAGCCCAAGAATCAGAAGGAGAACCTGAAGCAGAAGGACAAGCAGAAGCAGCAGAAGCTGGAAAAGCAGAAGCAGAAGAAACCGAACAAGCAGAAGAAGCAGAAGCAGAACGAGAAGCAGAAGAAGAGGGAGAAAGAGAAGGATTAGGAGTAGGAGGAGCAGAAGCAGAATAAGAAGCAGAAAGAGAAGCAGAAGGAGAAGCAGAAGGAGAAACAGAAGAAGCAGAAGCAGGAGAAGCAGAAGCAGAAGCAGAAAGAGAAGCACAAGAAGGATGAAGGAGAATGAGAAGGAGAAGCAGACGGAGAAGCAGAAGGAGAAGAAGGAGAAGCAGAAGAAGAAGAAGCTGGAGAAGCAGAAACAGAAGAAACAGAAAAAGCAGAAGAAGCAGAAAAAGAAGCAGCAGGAGAAGCAGAAGAAGAAGAAGGAGAAGGAGAAAGAGAAGGATTAGGAGTAGGAGAAATAGAAGGATAAGCAGAAGCAGAAAGAGAAGCAGAAGGAGAAGAAGCAGGAGAAGCAGAAGCAGAATGAAAAGCAGAAGAAGGAGAAATTGAAACAGAAGAAGATGCAGAAGGAGAAGCAGAAGCAGAAGTAGAAGCAGAAGAAGGAGAAGCAGAAGGAGAAGCATAAGGAGAAATAGAAGGAGAAGCAGGAGAAGCAGAAGTAGGAGAAGAAGAATCAAAAGAAATAGAAGAAGGATAAGAAGCAGAAGCAGAAAGAGAAGCAGAAGCAGAAGGAGAAGCAGAAACAGAAGCAGAAGAAGCAGAAGCAGAACCTCAAGCAGAAGGAGAAGCAGGAGAAGCAGAAGAAGCAGAATCTGGAGAAGAAGGAGAACCAGAAGGAGAAGCAGAAGCAGAAAGAGAAGCAAAAGCAGAAGGAGAAGCAGAAAGAGAAGCAGAAGAAACAGAAGGAGCAGAAGAGGGAAGCAGTAGCAGAAGAAGCTGAAGACGCAGAAGCAGATAGAGAAGCAGAAGGAATAGCAGAATAACGACAAGGAGAAACAGAAGGAGAAGAAGAATGAGAAGCAGAAGGAGAAGCAGGAAAAACAGAAGAAGCAGAAACAGACGGAGAAGCAGAAGAAGGAGAAGGAGAAGCAGAAGAAGAAGCAGAAGGAAAAGCACCAGCAGAAGGAGATGCAGAAGGAGAAGCAGCAGAAGCAGAAGAAACAGAAGCAGAACGAGAAGAAGAAGGAGAAGAAGCAGAATCAGAAGAAGCAGAAGCAGAAATAGAAAGAGAAGCCGACGAAGAGAAGCAGAACCAGAAGCAGGAGAAGCAGAAGAAGCAGAAGCGGGAGAAGCAGAAGAAGAAGAAACAGAAGAAGGAGAAGGAGCAGAAGGAGAAGCAGAAAGAGAAGCAGGAAAAGCAGAAGAAGCAGAAGCAGGAGAAGAAGAAGCAGAAAACAGGAGAAGGACAAGAAGTAGAAGCAGGTGGAGAAGCAGAAACAGAAGAAGAAGCAGAAAGAGAAAGAGGGGAAGCAGAAGAAGCAGAAGCAGGAGAAGCAGAAGCATAAGAATCCGAAGAAGCAGAAGCAGAACCTGAAGCAGAAGGAGAAGCAGGAGAAGGAGAAGAAGCAGAATCTGGAGAAGCAGAATGAGAAGCTGAAGTAGAAGCAGAAGCAGAAGCAGACAGAGAATCAAAAGCAGAAGGAGAAGCAGAAGAAACAGAAGAAGCAGAAGCAGTAGCAGTTGCAGCAGAAGCAGAAGGAGAAGCAGAAGGAAAAGCAGAAGAACGAGAAGGAGAAGGAGAAACAGAGGGAGAAGCAGAAGGAGAATTAGGAGAAGCAGAAAGAGAAGCAGAAGGAGAAACAGAAGCAGAAGAAGCAGCAGAAGGAGAAGCAGAAGCAGAAGAAGATGCATAAGGAGAAGCAGGAGAAGCAGAAGAAGCAGAAGCAGAAGGAGAAGAAGAAGGAGAAGAAGCAGAATCAGAAGAAGCAGAAGCAGAAATAGAAAGAGAAGCCGACGAAGAGAAGCAGAACGAGAATTAGGAGAAGCAGAAGAAGCATAAGCGGGAGAAGCAGAAGAAGAAGAAACAGAAGAAGGAGAAGGAGCAGAAGGAGAAGCAGAAAGAGAAGCAGGAAAAGCAGAAGCTGGAAAAGCAGAAGCAGAAGAAGCAGAAGCAGGACGAGAAGCAGAAGAAGAAGAAGGAGAAAGAGAAGGATTAGGAGTAGGAGGAGCAGAAGAAGAAGAATCTGGAGAAGATGAAGGAGAACCAGAAGGAGAAGCAAGCAGAAAGAGAAGCTAAAGCAGAAGGAGAAGCAGAAGAACAGAAGAAGCAGAAGCAGTAGCAGAAGAAGCTGATGATGCAGAAGCAGAAAGAGAAGCAGAAGGAATAGCAGAAGATCGAGAAGGAGAAGGAGAAACAGAAGGAGAAGAAGAAGGAGAAGCTTAAGGAGAATCAGGAAAGGCAGAAGAAGCAGAATCAGACGGAGATGCAGAAGAAGGAGAAGGAGAAGCAGAAGCATAAGAAGAAGCAGACGGAAAAGAGAGCAGAGTAGCAGAGAAGGAGAAGCAGGAGAAGTAGAATAAGTAGAATCTGAAGAAGCACATGCAGAAGTAGATAGAGAAGCCGACGAAGAGAAGCAGAACGAGAATCAGGAGAAGCAGAAGAAGCAGAAGCGGGAGGAGCAGAAGAAGAAGAAACAGAAGAAGGAGAAGGAGCAGAAGGAGAAGCAGAAAGAGAAGCAGGAAAAGCAGAAGAAGCAGAAGCAGGAGAAGCAGAAGAAGAAAACAAGAGAAGGACAAGAAGCAGAAGCAGAAGGAGAAGCAGAAGGAGAAGCAGAAACAGAAGGAGAAGCAGAAAGAGAAAGAGGGGAAGCAGAAGAAGCAGAAGCAGGAGAAGCAGAAGCATAAGAATCCGAAGAAGCAGAAGCAGAACCTGTAGCAGAAGGAGAAGCAGGAGAAGGAGAAGAAGCAGAATCTGGAGAAGCAGAATGAGAAGCTGAAGTAGAAGCAGAAGCAGAAGCAGAAAGAGAATCAAAAGCAGAAGGAGAAGCAGAAGAAACAGAAGAAGCAGAAGCAGTAGGAGTTGCAGCAGAAGCAGAAGGAGAAGCAGACGGAAAAGCAGAAGAACGAGAAGGAGAAGGAGAAACAGAAGGAGAAGCAGAAGGAGAATCAGAAGGAGAAGCAGAAGAAGCAGAAGGAGAAACAGAAGGAGAAACAGAAGCAGAAGAAGCAGCAGAAGGAGAAGCAGAAACAGAAGAAATGCATAAGGAGAAGCAGGAGAAGCAGAAGAAGAAGAATCAGAAGGAGAAGTAGAAGTAGGAGAAAGAGAAGGAAGAGCCGCAGAAGCAATAGGAGAAGCAGAAGGAGAA
>NW_012298617.1:0-3956 GCF_000151885.1 Dipodomys ordii | reverse complement strand
TTCTTCTGCTGCTTCTCCTTCTGCTTCTCCTTCAGCTTATGTTTCAGCTTCATCTCTTTCGAATTCTCCTGCTTCTGCTTCATGTCCTCCTCCTGCATCTCTTTCTGCTTCTCATTCTGCTTCTGCTTCTCCTTCTGCTTCTCCTCCTTCTCCTTCTCCTACTTCTGCTTCTCTTTCAGCTTCTGCTTCTTCTGCTTCTCCTGCTTCTCCTTGTGCATCTCCTTCTTCTTGTGCTTGTCCTTATGCTTCTTCTTCTGCCTCTGCTTCTCCTTCTCCTACTTTTGCTTCACCTTTTGCTTCTGCTGCTTCTGCTTTTCCTGCTTCTCAAACTGCTTCTGATTCTTCAGCTTCTCCTACTGCTTCTTCTGCTTCTCCTTCTGCATCTTCTTCTGCTTCTGCTTCTCCTTCTGATTCTCCTTCTGCTTCTTCTTCTTCTGCTTTACATGCTTCTCTTTCGGCTTCTCCTTGTGCTTCTCCTTCTGTTTCTCCTTCTCCTTCTTGTTCATCTGCTTTTCCTTCTGCTTTAACTACTGCTTCTGCTACAACTGCTACTGCTTCTACTTCTTCTGTTTCTTCTGCTTCTCCTTCTGCTTTTGATTCTCTTTCTGCTTCTGCTTCTCCTTCTGCTTCTCATTCTGCTTCTAAAGATTCTGCTTCTTCTGCTTCTCCTGCTTCTCCTTCTGCTTCAGGTTCTGCTTCTGCTTCTTCGGATTCTTATGCTTCTGCTTCTCCTGCTTCTGCTTCTTCTGCTTCCCTTCCTTCCCTTTCTGCTTCTCCTTCTGCTTCTGCTTCTTGACCTTCTCCTGTTTCTTCTGCTTGTTTTTCTTCTGTTTCTGCATTTCCTGCTTCTCCTTCTACTGCTCTTTCGGTTTCTCCTGCCGCTTTTCCTTCTACTGCTCCTTCTTCTGCTTCTCTTTCTGCTTCTACTCCTGTTTCTCCTTCTCCTTCTCCTTCTAGTTCTTCTGCTTTTCCTTCTGCTTCGCCTTCTGCTTCTGAATCTTCTGCTTCTTCTGATACTGCCTCTGCTTCTTCTGTTTCTTCTGCTTCTCCTTCTGCTTTTGCTTCTCTTTCTGCTTCTGCTTCTCCAGATTTTGCTTCTTCTGCTTCTCCTGCTTCTCCTTCTGCTTCAGGTTCTGTTTTTGCTTTTTCGGCTTCTTCTGCTTCTGCTTCTCCTGCTGCTGCTTCTTCTGCTTCTCAATGCTTCTCTTTCTGCTTTTCCTTCTGTTTCTGCTTCTCCTTCTGCTTCTGCTTCTTCTCCTTCTTCTGTTTCTTCTGCTTCTGCTTCTCCCTGCTACTGCTTCTCCCTGCTTCTCGTTCTGCTTCTCCTTCTGCTTCTGCGTCTTCTGTTTCTTCTGCTTCTCCTGCTTCTGCTTCTCCTGCTTCTCCTACTTCTCGTGCTGCTTCTCCTTCTGCGTCTCTTTCTGCTTCTGCTTATCCTTTTGCTTCTCCTACTCCTAATCCTTCTCTTTCGCCTTCTCCGTCTTCTTCTTCTGCTTCTCCTGCTGCTTCTGCTTCTGCTTATTCTACTTTTCTGTTTCTTCTGCTTCTGCTTCAGATTGTGCTTCTTCTGTTTCTCCTGCTTCAGATTCTGCTTCTGCTTCTTCGGCTTCTCCTGTTTCTTCTGATTCTGCTTCTTCTGTTTCTTCTGCTTCTCCTTCTCCTTCTGCTTCTACTTCTTCTTCTTCTTCTGCTCTTCTCCTTCTTCTGTTTCTTTTGGTACTGTTTCTTCTTCTTCTACTGTTTCTTCTGATTCTACTTCTGCTTCTCCTTCTTCTCCTCTTTCTGCTTCTACTTCTACTTCTTCTGATTCTCCTGTTTCTCGTTCTTCTTCTCCTTCTGTTTTTGCTTCTCTTTCTGCTTCAACTTCTCCTTCTGCTGCTAATTCTCCTTCTTCTGCTTCTCCCAGTGCTTCTGCTTCTGCTTCTTTTGCTTATTCTTTTTCTTCTGCTTCTGCTTCTCCTGCTTCTGCTTCTTCTGCTTGTACTGCTTCCCCTTATGCTTCTCCTTATGCTTCTCCTTATGCTTCAGGTTCTGCTTCTGCTTCTGCTTCTTGTCCTTCTCCTGTTTCTTCTGCTTCTGCTTCTCCTGTTTCTGCATCTCCTGCTTCTCCTTCTGCTGCTCTTTCTGCTTCTCCTGCTGCTTTATCTTCTCCTGCTCCTTCTTCTGCTTCTCTTTCTGCTTCTTCTTCTGTTTCTCCTTCTCGTTCTTCTGCTTTTCCTTCTGCTTCTCCTTCTGCTTCTGCATCTTCTGCTTCTTCTGCTACTGCCTCTGCTTCTTCTGTTTCTTCTGCTTCTCCTTCTGCTTTTGCTTCTCTTTCTGCTTCTGCTTCTCCTTCTGCTTCTCCATGTTCTGCTTCTTCTGCTTCTCCTTCTGCTTCAGGTTCTGCTTCTGCTTCTTCGGCTTCTTCTGCTTCTGCTTCTCCTGCTGCTGCTTCTTCTGCTTCTCCTGCTTCTCTTTCTGCTTTTCCTTCTGTTTCTGCTTCTCCTTCTGCTTCTGCTTCTTCTCCTTCTTCTGGTTCTTCTCCTTCTGCCCCTCCTGCTTCTGCTTCTCATGCTTCTCGTTCTGCTTCACTTTCGCTTCTCCTTCTCCTTCTTTTGCTTCTCCTTCTCCTTCGCTTCTCCTTCGCTTCGCTTGAATTTCTCCTTCGCTTCTCATTCTGCTTCTGCGTCTTCTGTTTCTTCTGCTTCTCCTGCTTCTGCTTCTTCTGCTTTTCCTACTTCTCGTGCTGCATCTCCTTCTGCTTCTCTTTCAGATTCTGCTTATCCTTTTGCTTCTCCTACTCCTAATCCTTCTCTTTCGCCTTCTCCTTCTTCTTCTTCTGCTTCTCCTGGTGCTTCTGCTTCTGCTTATTCTACTATTACTGTTTCTTCTGCTTCTGCTTCAGATTGTGCTTCTTCTGTTTCTCCTTCTGCTTCAGATTCTGCTTCTGCTTCTTCGGCTTCTCCTGTTTCTTCTGCTTCTGCTTCTCCTGCTTCTTCTGCTTCTCCTGCTTCTCTTTCTGCTTCTCCTTCTGCTTCTGCTTCTCCTTCTGCATCTGCTTCTGCTCTTCTCCTTCTTCTGTTTCTTTTGCTTCTGTTTCTTCTGCTTCTTCTTCTTCTCTTTCTTCTGATTCTACTTCTGCTTCTCTTTCTTCTCTTTCTGCTTCTACTTCTGCTTCTTCTGATTCTCCTGCTTCTCCTTCTTGTTCTCCTTCTGTTTCTGCTTCTCTTTCTGCTTCTGCTTCTCTTTCTGCTGCTCCTTCTCCTTCTCCTTCTTCTGCTTCTCCCACTGCTTCTGCTTCTGCTTCATTTGCTTATTCTTTATCTTCTGCTTCTCCTGTTTCTGCTTCTTCTGCTTCTACTACTTCTCCTTATGCTTCTCCTTCTTCTTCTTCTTCTTCTTCTTCTTCTTCTTCTTCTTCTTCTTCTTCTTCTTCTTCTTCTTCTTCTTCTTCTTCTTCTTTTTCTTCTTCTGTATCGTCTGCTTCTGCTTTTCCTGCTTCTTCTGCTTCTACTGTTTCTCTTTCTGCTTCTCATTCTGCTTCTGCTTCTCCTTCTGCTTCTCCTATTCCTTCTGCTGCCCTTCCTTCTCATTCTCCTTCTCCTACTTCTGCTTCTCCTGCTTTTGCTTCTTCTGCTTCTCCTGTATCTCCTTATGCTTCAAGTTCTGCTTCTGTTTCTACGGCTTCTTCTGCTTCTGCTTCTCCTGCTGCTGCTTCTTCTGCTGCTCCTGCTTCTATTTCTGCTTTTCCTTCTGTTTCTGCTTCTCCTTCTGCTTCTGCTTCTTCTCCTTCTTATGTTTCTTCTGCTTCTGCTTCTCCTGCTTCTGCTTCTCCTGCTTCTCGTTGTGCTTCTCTTTCTGCTTCACTTTCAGCTTCTCATTCTGCTTCTCCTTCTCCTTCTCCATTCTTCTGCTTCTCCTTCTGCTTCTCCTTCTCCTTCTGCTTCAATTTCTCCTTCTGCTTCTCCTTCTGCTTC
>NW_012298616.1:0-3956 GCF_000151885.1 Dipodomys ordii | reverse complement strand
TGGGGGACCCTGATAGGATCAGCGGTATACAGTGGGGGACACAGCGAGGACACAGCGGGACTTAGCGTGGGACTCAGCGAGGACACAGCGGGACACAGCGGGGGACACAGCGGGACTTTAGCGGTGGACCCAGCAAGGACACAGCGGGACACAGCGGGGGACACAGCGAGGACACAGCGGGGGACACAGCGGGGGACACTGCGGGACACAGTGGGGAACACAGCGAGGACACAGCGGCACACAGCGGGACACAGCGTCGATACAGCGGGGATACAGCGTTACACAGCGTGGTACACATCTGTGGACACAACGGGACACAGTGGGGGCACAGAAGGACACAGTGGGACACAGCGAGGACAAATCGTGAGACTTAGCGGGGGACAGAGCGGGAGATAGCGGGGGACACAGCGAGGACACAGCAGGACACAGCGGGACACAGTAGGGACAGAGCGGGACACAGCGGGACACAGCGAGGGACACAGCGGGACGCAGTGGGGGACCCAGCGAGGACACAGCAGGACACAGCGGGGAACACAGCGAGGACACAGCGGGGGACACAGCGGGGGACACTGCGGGACACAGCCGTGAACACAGCGAGGACACAGCGGGACACAGCGGGATACAGCGTCGATAATGCGGGGACACAGCGTTACACAGCGTGGTACACAGCTGTGGACACAACGGGACACAATGGGGGCACAGTGGGACACAGCGGAACACAGTGGGACACAGTGGGGACAAAGCGTGAGACACAGCGGGGGACAGAGCGGGAGACAGTGGGGGACACAGCGAGGACACAGCGGGACACAGCGGGGGAAACAGAGGGACACAGCGGTGGACACATGGGGAGAGAGCGGGGGACACAGCGGGACACAGCGGTGGAAACAGCGGGACACAGCGGTGGACCCAGCGAGGACCCAGCGGGACACAGCGGGACACAGCGTCGATACAGCTGGGATACAGCCTTACACAGCGTGGTACACATCTGTGGACACAACGGGACACAGTGGGGGCACAGCGGGATAGAGCGGGACACAGTGGGACACAGCGAGGACAAATCGTGAGACACAGTGGGGGACAGAGCGGGAGACAGTGGGGGACACAGCGAGGACACAGCAGTACACAGCGGGACACAGCAGGGACAGAGCGGGACAGAGCGGGACCCAGCGGGACACAGCGGGGGACACAGCGGGACACAGTGGAGGACCCAGCGAAGACACAGCGGGACACAGCGGGACACAGCAGGGAACACGGCGAGGACACAGCGGGACCCAGCGGGACCCAGCGTCGATACAGCGGGGATACAGCGTTACACAGTGTGGTACAAATCTGTGGACACAAAGGGACACAGTGGGGGCACAGCGGGACAGAGCGGGACACGGTGGGACACAGCGAGGACAAATCGTGAGACACAGTGGGGGACAGAGCGGGAGACAGTGGGGGACACAGCGAGGACACAGCAGTACACAGCGGGACAGAGAAGGGACAGAGCGGGACAGAGCGGGACAGAGCGGGACACAGCGGGGGACACAGCGGGACACAGCGGAGGACCCAGCGAGGACACAGCGGGACACAGTGGGGACACAGCGAGGAAACAGCGGGGGACACAGCGGGGGACACTGCGGGACACAGCGGGGAACACAGCGAGAACACAGCGGGACCCAGCGGGACACAGCGTCGATACAGCGTCGATACAGCGGGGATACAGCGTTACACAGCGTGGTTCACATCTGTGGACACAACGGGACACAGTGGGGGCAGAGCGGGACACAGTGGGACACAGTGAGGACAAATCATGAGGCGTAGCGGGGGACAGAGCGGGAGAAAGCGGGGGACACAGCGAGGACACAGCAGGACACAGCGGGACACAGCAGGGACAGAGCGGGACACAGCGGGACACAGGGTGGAACACAGCGGGACAGAGCGGGGGACCCAGCGAGGACACAGCAGGACACAGCGGGGAACACAGTGAGGACACAGCGGGGGACACAGTGGGGGACACTGAGGGACACAGCGGGACACAGCATCGATACAGCAGGGATACAGCGTTACACAGCATGGTACACAGCTGTGGACACAACGGGGCACAGTGGGGGCACAGCGGGACACAGCGGAACACAGTGGGACACATCGGGGACAAAGCGTGAGACACAGCGGGGTACAGAGCGGGAGACAGCGGGGGACACAGCGAGGACACAGCAGGACACAGCGGTGGACACAGAGGGAGAGAGCGGGGGACACAGCGGGACACAGCGGTGGAAACAGCGGGACACAGCGGTGGACCCAGCGAGGACCCAGCTGGACCCAGCGGGACACAGTGTCGATACAGCTGGGATACAGCCTTACACAGCGTGGTACACATCTGTGGACACAACGGGACACAGTGGGGGCACAGCGGGACACAGCGGGACACAGTGGGACACAGCGAGGACAAATCGTGAGACGAAGCGGGGGACAGAGCGGGAGACAGCGGGGGACACAGCGAGGACACAGCAGGACACAGCGGGACACATCAGGGAACACAGCGAGGACACAGCGGGACCCAGCGGGACCCAGCGTCGATACAGCGGGGATACAGCGTTACACAGTGTGGTACAAATCTGTGGACACAAGGGGACACAGTGGGGGCACAGCGGGACAGAGCGGGACACAGTGGGACACAGCGAGGACAAATCGTGAGACACAGCGGGGGACAGAGCGGGAGACAGCGGGGGACAGAGCGAGGACACAGCAGTACACAGCGGGACACAGGAGGGACAGAGCGGGACAGAGCGGGACACAGCGGGACACAGCGGGGGACCCAGCGGGACACAGCGGAGGACCCAGCGAGGACACAGCGGGACACAGTGGGGGACACAGCGAGGAAACAGCGGGGGACACAGCGGGGGACACTGCGAGACCCAGTGGGGAACACAGCGAGGACACAGTGGGGGACACAGCGGGGGACACTGCGGGACACAGCGGGACACAGCGTCGATACAGCGGGGACACAGCGTTACACAGCGTGGTACACAGCTGTGGACACAACGGGACACAGTGGGGTCACAACGGGACACAGCGGAACACAGTGGGACACATCGGGGACAAAGGGTGAGACACAGCGTGGGACAGAGCGGGAGACAGAGGGGGACACAGCGAGGACACAGTGGGACACAGCGGGGGAAACAGCGGGACACAGCGGTAGACAAAGGGGGACAGAGCGGGGACACAGCGGGACACAGCGGTGGACAGAGCGGTACACAGCGGTGGACACAGCGAGGACCCAGCGGGACACAGCGGGACACAGCGTCGATACAGCGGGGACAGAGTGGGCCACAGCGGGACACAGCAGGAACAAAGCAGTAGACAGAGCAGGACACAGCAGGGGACACAGCGGGACACAGCCGGGGACACAGGGAGGACAGAGCGGGACACAGCGGGGACACAGCGGGGACTCAGCGGGGGACACAGCGGGGGACAAAGCGGGACACCACGGGACACAGTGGAACACAGCGGGGACAAGGAGGAGACAGAGCAGGACACAGCGAGGACACAGTGGGACAAAGCAGGGTACACAGCAGGGGACACAGCGGGACACAGCGGGGGATACAGCGGGACACAGCAGGGGACACAGCGAGGACACAGCGGGATACAGCGGGGGACACAGCGAGGACACAGCGGGGGACACACCGGGGGACACAGCAGAACACAGCAGGGAACACAGCGAGGACACAGCGGGACCCAGCAGGACACAGCGTCGATACAGCGGGGATACAGCGTTACACAGTGTGGTACACATCTGTGGACACAAGGGGACACAGTGTGGGCACAGAGGGACACAGCGGGACACTGTGGGACAAAGCAAGGACAAATCGTGCGACACAGCGAGGGACAGAGCGGGAGACAGCGGGGGACACAAGGAGGACACAGCAGGGCACAGCGGGACACAGCAGGGACAGAGCGGGACACAGCGGGAC
>NW_012298615.1:0-2377 GCF_000151885.1 Dipodomys ordii | reverse complement strand
ACAGCGGGAGACAAAGAGGGGTACACAGCGGGTCACAGCGGGGAACACAGCGAGGACACAGCGGAACACAGCGGGACACAGCGTCGATACAGTGGGGACAGAGCAGGTCACAGCAAGGACACAGCAGGACACAGCGGGGGACACAGCGGGACACAGCGGGGACACAGCGGGGACTCAGCGGGGGACACAGCGGGACACAGCGGGGGACACAGCGAGAAACGGCGGGGACAAACCTGGACACAGCGGGGTACACAGAGGGACACAGCAGGGACACAGCGGGGAATCATCGTGACACAAAAGGACACAGCGAGACACAGCGGGAGACACAGCGAGGACACAGCTGCACACGCTGGGGGACACAGCAAGTACAGAGCGGGACACAGCGGGGCACAGCGGGACACAGCGGGGGACACAGGAAGGACACAGCGGTACACAGAGGGGGACAGAGCGAGGACACATTGGGACACAGCGGGACTCAGCAGGGGACACAGCAGTACACAGCGGGACACAGCGGGACACAGCGGGGACACAGCAGGGACACAGCGGGGGACACAGCGGGACACAGCGGGGGGACACAGAGGGGTACACAGCGGGACACAGTGGGGAAAAAACTGAGGCCACAGCAGAACACAGCGTGGGATACAGCGAGGACACAGCGGGACACAGCGGGACACAGTGGGGACAAAGCAGTAGACACAGCGGGACACAGTGGCGGACACAGCGGTACACAGCGTGGGACACAGGGAGGACACAGCGGGACCCAGCGGGACCCAGCGTCGATACTGCTGGGACACAGCGGGACACAGCGAGGACACAGCGGGGGACACATCGGGACACAGCGGGGAACACAGCGAGGACACAACGGCACCCAGCAGGACACAGCGTCGATACAGCGGGGACACAGGGTTACACAGCGTGGTACCCAGCTGTGGACACAACGGGACAGAGTGGGGGCACAGCGAGACACAGCGGGACACAGCGAGGACACAGCGGGATACATTGGTGACACAGCGGGGAAAACAGCAGGACAAAGCAGCGGACACAGCGCGACACAGCAAGACATAGCATGGACACAGCAGTAGACACATCGGAACATAGCGGGGGACACAGCTGGGGACACAACGGGACACAGCGGTGGACACAGCGAGGACACAGCAGGACCCACCGGGACAAAGCGGGGGACACAGCGAGGACACAGCAGGACACAGCGGGGGACACAGCGAGGACACAGCGGGGGACACAGCGGGACACAGCAGGCACAGAGCGGGGACACAGTGGGACACAGCGGGACACAGCGGGGGACAAAGCGGGACACAGTGGGGGACCCAGTGAGGACACAGCGGGACACAGCAGGAGACACAGCGGGACACAGCGGGGAACACAGCGAGGACACAGCGGGACACAGCGTCGATACAGCGGGGACACAGCGTTACACAGTGTGGTACACAGCTGTGGACTCAACAGGACACAGTGGGGGCACAGCCGGACACAGCGGGACACAGTGGGACACAGCGGGGAAAAAGCGTGAGACACAGCAGGGGACAGAGAGGGTGACAGCAGGGGACACAGCGAGGAAACAGCGGGACACAGCGGTGACACAGCGGGGACTCAGGGGGTGACACAGCGGGACACAGCGGGGGACACAGCAGGACACAGCGCGGGACAAGGCGGGACACAGTTTGGGACACAGCGTGGGACACAGCGAGACACAGCGGAGACAAAACTGGACACAGCGGGGTACACAGAGGGACACAGCAGGGACACAGCGGGAAAACAGCGTGACACAAAAGGACACAGCGGGACACAGCGGGGGACACAGCGAGGACACAGCGGCACACAGTGGGGGACACAGCAAGGATAGAGCGGGAAACAGCGGGGGACACAGCAGGACATTGCGGGGGACAGAGCGGGACACAGCGGGACTCAGCGGGGGACACAGCAGTACACAGCGGGACACAGCGGGACACAGTAGGGACACAGCGGGGGACACAGCGGGACACAGCGGGGGACACAGAGGGGGACACAGCGGGGAAAAAAGCGAGGCCACAGCAGAACACAGCGTGGGACACAGCGAGGACACAGCGGGACACAGCGGGACACAGCGTCGATACAGCGGGGACACAGCGGGACACAGCGAGGTACACAGCTGGGGACACATCGGGACACAGTGGGGGCACAGCCGGACACAGCGGGAAACAGCGGTACACAGCGGGGACACTGCGGAAGCATAGTGGGACACAGCGTGGTACACAGCGGGACACAGCGGGACACAGCTTCGGACACAGCAGGGACAAAGCGGCAGACAGCGGGGGACACAGCGAGGACACAGCGGGACAAAGTGGCGACACAGAGGGGACTCAGCGGGACAAAGCGGGGG
>NW_012298614.1:0-1579 GCF_000151885.1 Dipodomys ordii | reverse complement strand
TGAACCGTGGGGGACACAGCGGGACACAGCCGGGACTCACCGGGGGACACAGCGGGGGACAAACTGGGACACCACGGGACACAGTGGGAAACAGCGGGACACAGCGGGGACACTGCGGGAACATAGCGGGACACAGCGGGGTACACAGCGTGACACAGCAGTGGACACAGCGGGGACACAACGGGACACAGCGGGGGACACAGCGAGGACACAGTGGGTCACAGCGGAAAACAGCGTGGGACAAAGCAGGAGACAGTGCGGGACACAGCGAGGACACAGCTGGACACAGCAGGGTACACAGAAGGGTACACAGCGGGACACAGAGAGAAACACAGCGAGGTCACAGCGGGGGCCAAAGCAGGACAACACGGGACACAGTGTGACACAGTGTGACACAGCGGAGACACTGCAGGGGCACAGCGGGAGAAAGCGGGCGACATAGCGGGACACAGCAGGACACAGCGGGGGACACAGTGGGGACACAGCGGTGGACACAGCGGGACACAGCGGGTCACCGCCGGGGATACTGCGGGATACAGCAGGGGACACAGAGGGGTACACAACGGGACACAGTCGGGAACACAGCGCAGACACAGCAGGACACACCGGGACACAGCGTCAATACAGCGGGGACAGAGCGGGTCACAGCAGGGACACAGCGGGACACAGCGGGGGACACAGCGGGACACAGCGGGGACACAGCGGGGGACACAGCGGAACACAGCTTGGGACACAGCGAGGACAAAGCGGGACACAGCGGGACACAGTGGGGACACAGCAGGGACACAGCAGGGACACAGCGGGGGACACAGCGGGGTACACAGCAGGACACAACGGGGAACACAGCAGGGACACAGCGGTGGACACAGCGGGGGACTCAGCGGGACATAACGGGGAACACAGCTGGGGACACAACGGGACACAGCAGTGGACACAGCAAGGACACAGCGGGACACAGCGGGGACACTGCGGGAACATAGACGGACACAGCGGGATACCGAGCGGGACACAGCGGGGTCACAGAGTGGTACACAGCGGGACACAGCGGGAAACACAACGAGGTCACAGCGGGGGACAAAGCGGGACAACACGGGACACAGTGTGACACAGTGGGACACAGCGGGACACAGCGGGACACAGCGGGACACAGCGGGGGACACAGCGGGGGACAGAGAGGGGACACAGCGGGACACAGCGGGAACACAGCGGGACACAGCGGGGTACACAGAGGGAAACAGGGGTACACAGTGGGGACACAGCAGGACACAGCGGGACACAGCGGGGACAGAGCAGGACAGAGCATGACACAGCGAGGACACATTGGGCCACAGCGAGGTACACAGCTGGGGACACAACGGGACACAGCGGGGGACACAGCGAGGACACAGCGGGACACAGCGGGACACACCGGGACACTGCGGGAACATAGCGGGACACAGCGGGGTACACAGCGGGACACAGCGGGTCACAGCTGGGGACATAGCGGGGACACAGCGGGACACAGCGGGGGACACAGCGAGGACACAGCGTGACACAGCGGAACACAGCGGGGGACAAAGCGGGAGACAGCGGGGGATGA
>NW_012298613.1:0-3957 GCF_000151885.1 Dipodomys ordii | reverse complement strand
CGCTTTGTCTCTGCTGTATCGATGCTGTGTCCCGCTGGGTCCTGCTGTGTCTCTCTCTGTGTTCCCCACTGTGTCATGCTGTGTCCCCCGCTGTGTCCCTCGCTGTGTCCCCCGCTGTGTCCCACTGTGTCCCCCACTGTGTCCTTGCTGTGTTCCCTCTGGGTCCCTCTCTGTCCCGCAGTGTCCCCTGCTGAGTCCTGTTGTGTCACCGCTGTGTCCCGCTGTGTCCCCGCGCTATCGACGTTGTGTCCCGCTGGGTCCTGCTGTGTCCTCTCTTTGTTCCCCGCTGTGTCCTGCTGTTGCCCCCGCTGTGTCTCTCGCTGTGTCCCGCTGTGTCCCTGGCTGTGTCCGGCTGTGTCCCGCTGTGTCCCCCGCTGTGTCCTTGCTGTGTCCCCGCTGTGTCCCGCTGTGTCCCGCAGTGTCCCCAGCTGTGTCCCGCTGTGTCACCGCTGTGTCCCGCTTTGTCCTCAATGTGTCCCCTGCTGTGTCCCGCTTTGTCCCTGCTGTGTACCCCGCTGTGTCCCTGTGTCCCCCTCTGTGTCCCCTGCTGTGTCCCCACTGTGTCACGCTGTGTTTCGCTGTGTCTGGCTGTGTCCTTGCTCTGTCTCCCTCAGTGTCCAGCTGTGTCCTCCCTGTGTCCCCCGCTGTGTCGCGCTGAGTCCCCTGTTGTGTCCCTCTGTGTCCTGCTGTGTCACGCTCTGTCCCCTCTGTGTCCCTCTGTGTCCAGCTCTGTCCCCGTTGTGTGTCCGCTGTGCCCCGCTGTGTACCCTTCTGTGTCCAGCTGTGTCCCCTCTGTGTCCCGCTGTGTCCCTTCTCTGTCCCCCACTGTCCACCGCTGTGTCCCCTGGCTGTGTCCCGCAGTGTCCCCGCTGTGTCCCGCTGTGTCCTACTGTGTCCCGTGGTGTCCCGCTTTTTCCCGTCTATGTCTTCTGCTGAGTCCCCTCTGTGTCCCCGCTGTGTCCAGCTGTGTCCTCGCTGTGTCCTCCGCTGTCTCCTGCTTTGTCCCACGCTGTGTCCTACTGTGTCCCACTGTGTCCCTGCTGTGTCCCCTGCTGTGTCCCGCTGTGTCCCGCTGTGTCCCCCGCTGTGTCCTGCTGGGTCCCGCTGTGTCCCCGCTGTGTCCCGCTGTGTAATGCTGTGTCCCCTGCTGAGTCCCGCTGTGTCCCCGCTGTGTCCCAATGTGTCCTCGCTCTGTCCCCCGCTGTGTACCGCTGTGTCCTTCCTGTGTCCCCCGCTGTGTCCCGCTGTGTCCCGCTGTGGCCCCTGCTGTGGCCCCCGCTATGTCCCGCTGTGTCCACCGCTGTGTCCCGCTCTGTCCTTGCTGTGTCCCCCACTGTGTGCCGCTGTGTCCTCGCTGTGTCCCTCGCTGTGTCCCGCTGTGTCCTTTTGTGTCACGCTGTTTCCCCGCTGTGTCCCTGCAGTGTCCCTCTGTGTACCCCGCTGTGTCCAACTTTGTCCCCGCTGTGTCTCGTTGTGTCCCACGCTCTGTCCCACACTGTGTCCCGCAGTGTCCCGCGCTGTGTCCCGCTGTGTCCCCCGCTGTGTCCCCCGCTGAGTCCCCACTGTGTCCCCGCTGTGTCCCCGCTGTGTCCTGCTGGGTCACACTGTGTCCTCGCTGTATCCCCCGCTGTGTCCCGTTGTGTCCCCAGCTGTGTACCCCGCTGTGTCCCGCTGTATCGATGCTGTGTCCCACTGGGTCCCGCTGTTTCCTTCCTGTGTTCCCTGCTGTGTCCCGCTCTGGCCCGCTGTGTCCCCGCTGTGTGCCCGCTGTGTCCCGCTGTGTACTCCGTTGTGTCCAGCTGTATCACCGCTGTGTCTCTCTTTGGCCCCTCTCTGTCTCCGCTGTCCCCCACTGTGTCCCCCGCTGTGTCCCGCTGTGTCCCGCTGTGTCCCCCGCTTTGTCCCGCTGAGTCCCCTCTGTGTCGCCGCTGTGTCCCGCTGTGTCCTCGCTGTGTCCCCCGCTGTCTGCTGCTTTGTCCCCGCTGTGTCCCAAGCTGTGTCCCGCTGTGTCCCGCTGTGTACCCCGCTGTGTCCCACTATGTTTCCGCAGTGTCCCCGCTGTGTAACGCTGTGTCCCGCTGTGTCCGGCTGTACCCCCACTGTGTCCCGTTGTGTCCCCAGCTGTGTACCTCGCTGTGTCCCGC
The DNA here is from genome assembly GCF_000151885.1 of Dipodomys ordii. Taxonomy (NCBI): domain Eukaryota; kingdom Metazoa; phylum Chordata; class Mammalia; order Rodentia; family Heteromyidae; genus Dipodomys; species Dipodomys ordii. Next base: position 1,813 of record NW_012298613.1, on the reverse strand, counting down.
TGTGTCCCCGCTGTATCGATGCTGTGTCCTGCTGTGTCCTCGCTGTGTCCCACGCTGTGTTCTGCTGTGGCCTCGCTTTTTTCCCCGCTGTGTCCCCCTCTGTGTCCCCCGCTGTGTCCCGCTGTGTCCCGCTCTGTCCCCCGCTGTGTCCCTGCTGTGTCCCGCTGTGTCCCGCTGTGTACTGCTGTGTCCCCCGCTGAGTCCCGCTGTGTCCCCGCTGTGTCCCAATGTGTCCTCGATCTATCCCCCGCTGTGTACCGCTGTGTCCATCCTGTGTCCCCCGCTGTGTCCCGCTGTGTCCCGCTCTGTCCCCTGCTATGTCCTGCTGTGTCCCCGCTGTTTCCTGTTCTATCCTTGCTGTGTCCCCCACTGTGTGCCGCTGTGTCCTTGCTGTGTCCCCCGCTGTGTCCCGCTATGTCCTGCTGTGTCACGCTGTTTCCCCGCTGCGTCCCTGCTGTGTCCCTCTGTGTACCCCGCTGTGCCCAGTTTTGTCTCCGCTGTGTCTCGCTGTGTCCCACACTCTGTCCCACACTGTGTCCCGCCTTGTCCCGCGCTGTGTCCCGCTGTGTCCCCCGCTGTGTCCCGCTGTGTCACCCCCTGAGTCCCCGCTGTGTCACCGCTGTGTCCCGCTGTTTCCTCGCTGTGTCCCCTGCTGTCACCCTCTCTGTCCCCTGCTGTGTCTCACGCTTTTTCCCCGCTGTGTCCCACTGTGTCCCGCTGTGTCCGGCTGTGCCCCCACTGTGTCCCGTTGAGTCCACAGCTGTGTACCACACTGTGTAACGCTGTGTCCCCGCTGTATCGACGCTGTGTCCCGCTGTGTCCCGCTGTGTCCTCGCTGTGTTCCCTGCTGTGTCCTGCTGTGTCCCCCACTGTGTCCCCCGCTGTGTCCTCGCTGTGTCCCCTGCTGTGTCCCGCTGTGTCCCACTGTGTCCCCGCTGTGTGCCTGCTGTGTCGCGCTGTGTCTCCCGCTTTGTCCCGCTGTGTCCCCGCTGAGTCCCGCTGTGTCCCGCTGTGTCCCCGCTGTGTCCCCGCTGTGTGCCCGCTGTGTCTGCTGTGTACCCCGCTGTGTCCAGCTGTGTCACCACTGTGTCTCGCTGTGGCCACTCTCTGTCTCCGCTGTCCCCCGCTGTGGCCCGCTGTGTCCCGCTGTGTCCCCCGCTTTTTCCTGCTGTGTCCCGCAGTGTCCCCACTGTGTCCCGCTGTGTAACACTGTGTCCCGTGGTGTCCCACTTTGTCCCACGCTGTGTCCCCAACTGAGTCCCCTCTGTGTCGCCTCTGTGTCCCCCTGTGTCCTCGCTGTGTGCCCCGCTGTCTTCCGCTTTGTCTCCGGCTGTGTTCCGCTGTGTCCCGCTGTGTCCCCGCTGTGTCCCCAGCTGTGTCCCGCTGTGTCCCGCTGTGTACCCCGCTGTGTCCTGCTATGTTCCCGCAGTGTCCCCGATGTGTCCCACTGTGTCCTGCTGTGTCCTCGCTGTGTCCCCAGCTGTGTACCCCACTCTGTCCCGCTGTGTCCCCCGCTGTGTCTCTGCTGTGTCCCCGCTGTGTCCCGCTTTGTCCTGCTGTGTACTGCTGTTTCCCCCGCTGTGTCCCGCTGTGTCCTGCTGTGTCACGCTGTTTCCCCGCTGCGTCTCCGCTGTGTCACTCTGTGTACCCCGCTGTGTCCAGCTTTGTCCCTGCTTTGTCTCGCTGTGTCCCACGCTCTGTCCCCCTCTGTTTCCCGCTCTGTCCCCGTCTGTGTCCCGCTGTGTCCCCAGCTGTGTCCCACTGTGTCCCCGCAGGGTCACTGCTGTTTCCCGCTGTGTCCCGCTGTGTTCCG
>NW_012298612.1:0-3957 GCF_000151885.1 Dipodomys ordii | reverse complement strand
ATATCCTGCTATGTTCCCGCAGTGTCCCCGCTGTGTCCCGCTGTGTCCTTGCTGTGTCCCCAGCTGTGTACCCCACTGTGTCCCACTGTGTCCCTGCTGTATCGACGCTGGGTCCCGCTGGGTCCCGCTGTGTCCTCCCTTTGTCCCCCGCTGTGTCCCGCTCTGTCCGGCACTGTGTCCCGCTGTTTCTACTGCTGTGTCCCCGCTGTGTCCCGCTGTGTCCAGCTGGGTCCCTGCTGTATCCACGCTGGGTCCCGCTGGGTCCTGCTCTGTCATCCGTGTGTCCCCCGCTGTGTCCCGCTCTGTCCCCCGCTGTGTCTCTGCTGTGTCCCCGCTGTGTCCCGCTTTGTCCCGCTGTGTACTGCTGTGTCCCCCGCTGAATCCCGCTGTGTCCCAATGTGTCCCAATGTGTCCTCGCTCTGTCCCCCGCTGTGTCCCCACTGTGTCCCCGCTGTGTCCCTGCTGTGTCCCTGCTGTGTCGCCGCTTTGTCCCGCTGTGTCCTGCTGTGTCCTCGCTGTGTCCCACGCTGTGTTCCGCTCTGTCCCCCGCTGTGTCCCACTGTGTCCCGCTGTGTCCCCGCTGTGTCCCGCTGTGTCCTCACTGTGTCCCCATCTGTGTACCCCACTGTGTCCCGCTGTGTCCCTGCTGTATCGACGCTGGGTCCCGCTGGGTCCCGCTGTATCCTCCCTTTGTCCCCCGCTGTGTCCCGCTGTGTCCGGCACTGTGTTCCGCTGTGTCTCCTGCTGTGTCCCCACTGTGTCTGCTGTGTCCAACTGGGTTCCTGCTGTATCCACGCTGGGTCCCGCTGGGTCCTGCTCTGTCATCCCTGTGTCCCCCGCTGTGTCCCGCTGTGTCTCCCGCTGTGTCTCTGCTGTGTCCCCGCTGTGTCCCCGCTGTGTCCCGCTTTGTCCCGCTGTGTCCCCCGCTAAATCCCGCTGTGTCCCAATGTGTCCTCGCTCTGTCCCCCGCTGTATCCCGCAGTGTCCTCCTTGTGTCCCCCTCTGTGTCCCGCTGTGTCCCGCTGTGTCCCCGCTGTGTGCCCGCTGTGTCCCGCTGTGTACCACGCTGTGTCCAGCTGTGTCACCGCTTTGTCTCGCTGTGGCCACTCTCTGTCTCTGCTGTCCCCCGCTATGTCCCTCGCTGTGTCCCGCTGTGTCCCGCTGTGTCCCCCGCTTTGTCCTGCTTTGTCCCGCAGTGTTCCCGCTGTGTCCCGCTGTGTCACACTGTGTCCCGTGGTGTCCCACTTTGTCCCACGCTGTGTCCCCCGGTGAGTCCCCTCTGTGTCGCCGCTGTGTCCCCCTGTGTCCTCGCTGTGTCCCCCGCTGTCTCCCGCTTTGACTCCCGCTGTGTTCCGCTGTGTCCCGCTGTGTCCCCGCTGTGTCCCCAGCTGTGTCCCACTGTGTCCCGCTGTGTACCCGCTGTGTCCTGCTATGTTCCCGCAGTGTCCCGGCTGTGTCCCGCTGTGTCTCGCTGTCTCCTTGTTGTGTCCCCAGCTGTGTACTGCTGTGTCCCCCGCTGAATCCCGCTGTGTCCCAATGTGTCCCAATGTGTCCTCGCTCTGTTCCCCGCTGTGTCCCGCTGTGTCCTCCCTGTGTCCCCCGCTGTGTCCCGCTGTGTCCCGCTGTGTCCCCCGCTGTGTTCCCCGCTATGTCCCGCTGTGTCCCCCGCTGTGTCCCACTGTGTCCTTGCTGTGTCCCATGCTGTGTGCCGCTGTGTCCTCGATGTGTCCCCTGCTGTGTCCCGCTGTGTCCTGCTGTGTCACGCTGTTTCCCCGCTGCGTCCCAGCTGTGTCCCTCTGTGTACCCCGCTGTGTCCAGCTTTGTCCCCGCTGTGTCTCGCTGTGTCCCACGCTCTGTCCCCCACTGTGTCCCGCTCTGTCCCCCTCTGTGTCCCACTGTGTCCCCCGCTGTGTCCCACTGTGTCCCCGCAGTGTCACTGCTGTTTCCTGCTGTATCCCGCTGTGTTCCGTGGTGTCCCTCTTTGTCTCCCGCTGTGTCCCCCGCTGAGACCCCGCTGTGGCAACGCTGTGTCCCCCTGTGTCCTGGCTGTGTCCCCCGCTGTCTCCAGCTCTGTACCCCGCTGTGTCTCAAGCTTTGTCCCCGCTGTGTCCCACTGTGTCCCGCTGTGTCCCGCTGTGCCCCCACTGTGTCCCCGCTGTGTCCCTGCTGTGTCCCTGCTGTGTCGCCGCTGTGTCCCGCTGTTTCCTGCTGTGTCCTCGCTTTGTCCCACGCTGTGTTCCGCTGTGTCCCCCGCTGTGTCCCGCTGTGTCCCGCTGTGTCCCCGCTGTGTCCCGCTGTGTCCCCCGCTGTGTCCCGCTTTGTCCCTGCTGTGACCCTCTCTGCCCCGCTGTAATGACGCTGTTTCCCGGTGTGTCCCGCTGTGTCCGCGCTGTGTTTCCGGCTGTGTCTCGCTGTGTACCCCTCTGTGTCCCCCGCTGTGTCCCGCTGTGTCCCCTCTCTGTCCCCTGCTGTCCCCCGCTGTGTCCCCCGCTGTGTCTCGCTGTGTCGCCCACTGTGTCCCGCTGTGCCCCTGCAGTGTCCCCGCTGTGTCCCACTGTGTCACACTGTGTCCCGTGTTGTCCCGCTTTGACCCCCGCTGTGACCTCGCTGTGTTCCCCGCTGTGTCCCGCTGTGTCCGACTGTGTCCCGCTGTGTCCCGCTGTGTCCCGCTGTGTCCCCGCTGTGTCCCGCTGTGTCCCGCTTTGTCCCGCTGTGTCCCACTGTGGCCCGCTGTGTCCCCCGCTTTGTCCTGCTGTGTCCCGCAGTGTCGCCGCTGTGTCCCGCTGTGTAACACTGTGTCCCATGATGTCCCACTTTGTCCCACAATGTGTCCACCGCTGAGTACCCTCTGTGTCGCCGCTGTGTCCCACTGTGTCCTCGCTGTGTCCCCCGCTGTGTCCCGCTGTGTCCTCCCTGTGTCCCCCGCTGTGTCCCGCTGTGTCCTCGCTGTGTTCCCCGCTGTGTCCAGCTGTTTCCCCCACTGTGTCCCCCACTGTGTGCCGCTGTGTCCCCCGCTGTGTCCCGCTGTGTCCCGCTGTGTCCTCGATATGTCCCCCTCTGTGTCCCGTGTGTCCCCCGCCGTGTCCCGCTGTGTCCCGCTGTGTCCCGCTGCAGCCCCGCTGTGTCCCGCTGTGTCCCGCTTTGTCCCCCACTGTGTCCTGCAGTGACCACGTTGTGTCCCGCTGTGTCCCACTGTGTCCCGTGGTGTCCCGCTTTGTCCCCCGCTGTGTCCCCGGCTGAGTCTCGCTGTGTCCCCACTGTGTCCTCTCTGTGTCCCCCGCTGTGTCCTGCTCTGTTCCCCACTGTGTCTCCCGTTTTGTCCCTGCTGTGCCCCGCTGTGTCCCGCTGTGTCCCCCACTGTGTCCCGTTGTGTCAACAGCTGTGTACCCCGCTGTGTCCCGCTGTGTCTCTGCTGTATCGATGCTGTGTCCCGCTGGGTCCTGCTGTGTCTCTCTCTGTGTTCCCCACTGTGTCCTGCTGTGTCCCCCGCTGTGTCCCTCTCTGTGTCACCCGCTGTGTCCCGCTGTGTCCCCCTGTGTCCCCCGCTGTGTCCTTGCTGTGTTCCCGCTGGGTCCCTCTCTGTCCCGCAGTGTCCCCTGCTGAATCCCGTTGTGTCACCGCTGTGTCCCGCTGTGTCCCCGCTCTATGAACGTTGTGTCCCGCTGGGTCCCGCTGTGACCTCACTTTGTTCCCCGCTGTGTCCCACTGTGACCCCCGCTGTGTCTCTTGCTGTGTCCCGCTGTGTCCCCGGCTGTGTTCAGCTGTGTCCCGCAGTGTAAACACTGAGAACTTGCTGTGTCCCCGCTGTGTCCCACTGTATCAAACAATGACCCAAATGTGAACCCGCTAGTCACAAATGAGACCCACTTTGACCTCCCTGTGTCCACCGCTGCGTCCCACTATGTCCCTGCTGTGAACCCAGAAAACTACACTCTGTGTAACACCACAGTGTCACCA
>NW_012298611.1:0-3957 GCF_000151885.1 Dipodomys ordii | reverse complement strand
CACCGCTCTGTCCCGCTGTGTCCTCGCTGTGTCCCGCTGTGTCCCCGCTGTGTCCCCCGCTGTCTCCTGCTCTGTCCCCTGCTGTGTCTCACGCTTTGTCCCCGCTGTGTCCCACTGCGTCCCGCTGTGTCCCGCTGTGCCCCCACTGTGTCCCGTTGTGTCCACAGCTTTGTACCATGCTGTGTAACGCTGTGTCTCCGCTGTATCTACGCTGTGTCCCGCTGAGTGCCGCTGTTCCCTCGCTGTGTTCCCCGCTGTGTCCAGCTGTTTCCCCCACTGTGTCCCCCACTGTGTCCTCGCTCTGTCCCCCGCTGTGTCCCGCTGTGTCCCGCTGTGTCCTCGCTATGTCCCGCTCTGTGTCCTCGCTGTGTCCCCCGCCGTGTCCCACTGTGTCCCGCTGTGTCCCGCTGCGTCCCCGCTGTGTCCCGCTGTGTCCCGCTTTGTCCCCCACTGTGTCCCGCAGTGACCCTGCTGTGTCCCGCTGTGTCCCACTGTGTCCCGTGGTGTCCCGCTTTGTCCCCTGCTGTGTCCCCGGCTGAGTCTCGCTGTGTCCCCACTGTGTCCTCTCTGTGTCCCCCGCTGTGTCCTGCTCTGTTCCCCACTGTGTCTCCCGTTTTGTCCCTGCTGTGCCCCGCTGTGTCCCGCTGTGTCCCACTGTGTCCCCCACTGTGTCCCGTTGTGTCAACAGCTGTGTACCCCGCTGTGTCCTGCTGTGTCCCCGCTGTATCGTCGCTGTGTCCCGCTGGGTCCTGCTGTGTCTCTCTCTGTGTTCCCGACTGTGTCCCGCTGTGTCTCCCGCTGTGTCCCTCGCTGTGTCCCCCGCTGTGTCCCGCTGTGTCCCGCTGTGTCCCCCGCTGTGTCCTTGCTGTGTCCCCGCTGGGTCCCGCTGGGTCCCACAGTGTCCCCCACTGAGTCCGGTTGTGTCACCGCTGTGTCCCGCTGTGTCCCCGCTCTATCGACGCTGTGTCCCGCTGGGTCCCGCTGTGTCCCCACTCTATCGACGCTGTGTCCCGCTGTGTCCCCCGATGTGTCTCTCGCTGTGTCCCGCTGTGTCCCCGGCTGTGTCCGGCTGTGTCCCGCTGTGTCCCCCGCTGTGTCCCACAGTGTCCCCAGCTGTGTCCCGCTGTGTCCCCCGCTGTGTCCCGCTTTGTCCTCGCTGTGTCCCCCGCTGTGTCCCCTGCTCTGTTCCCACTGTGTCACGCTGTGTTTCGCTGTGTCCGTCTGTGTCCTCGCTCTGTCTCCCTCAGTGTCCAGCTGTGTCCTCCCTGTGTCCCCCGCTGTGTCCCGCTGTGTCCTCTGCTGTGTCCCGCTGTGTCCCGCTGTGTCACGCTCTGTCCCCTCTGTGTCCCTCTGTGTCCAGCTCTGTCCCTGTTGTGTGTCTGCTGTGCCCCGCTGTGTAACCTTCTGTGTCCAGTTGTGTCCCCTCTGTGTCCTGCTGTGTCCCTTCTCTTTCCCCCGCTGTCCACCGCTGTATCCCCCGGCTGTGTCCCGCAGTGTCCCCGCTGTGTCCCGCTGTGTCCTACTGTGTCCCGTGGTGTCCCGCTTTTTCCCCTCTATGTCCCCTGCTGAGTCCCCTCTGTGTCCCCGCTGTGTCCAGCTGTGTCCTCGCTGTGTCCTCCGCTGTCTCGCGCTTTGTCCCACGCTGTGTCCTACTGTGTCGCACTGTGTCCCTGCTGTGTCCCCCGCTGGGTCCTGCTGGGTCCCGCTGTGTCCCCCGCTGTGTCCCGCTGTGTCCCCGCAGGTTCACCGCTGTTTCACGCTGTGTCCTGCTGTGTTCCGTGGTGTCCCGCTTTGTCCCCCTCTGTGTCCCGCTGTGTCCACTGCTGGGTCCCCGCTGGGTCCCGCTGTGTCTCGCTGTTTCCCGCTGTGTCCTCGCTTTGTCCCATACTGTGTTCCGCTGTGTCCTCCCTGTGTCCCCCGCTGTGTCCCGCTGTGTCCCCGCTGTGCCCCGCAGTGTCCCGCTGTGTCCTGCTGTGTCCTCGCTGTGTCCCCTGAGTCCCCGCTGTGTCCCTGCTGTGTCCGGCTGTGTCCCCCGCTGTGTCCCGCTGGGTCCCGCTGTGTCCCCCGCTGTGTACCGCTGTGTCCCCGCAGGTTCACCGCTGTTTCACGCTGTGTCCCGCTGTGTTCCGTGGTGTCCGGCTGTGTCCCCCACTGTGTCCCCCGCAGTGTCAGCGCTGTGTCCCGCTGTGTCCTCGCTGTGTCCCCCGCTGTCTCCTGCTCTGTACCCCGCTGTGTCTCAAGCTTTGTCCCCGCTGTGTCCCACTGTGTCCCGCTGTGTCCCGCTGTGCCCCCACTGTGTCCCGTTGTGTTCACAGCTGTGTACCACGCTGTGTAACGCTGTGTCCCCGCTGTATCGACGCTGTGTACCGCTGGGTCCCGCTGTGTCCTCGCTGTGTTCCCCGCTGGGTCCCGCTGGGTCCCCCCTGTGTGCCCCGCTATGTCCCACTGTGTCCCGCTGTGTCCCCCGCTGTGTCCCCCGCTGTGTCCCTATGTGTCCCACGCTTTGTCCCCCTGTGGCCCCGCAGTTTCCCCGCTGTGTCCCGCTGTTTCCCACTGTGTTCTGTGGTGTCCCGCTTTGTCCCCCGCTATGTCCCCCAGTGAGTCGCTGCTGTGTCCCCCTTTGTCCCGCTGAGTCCTCCATGTGTCCCCCGCTGTGTCCCGCTGTGTCCAGCTGTGTCCCCCGCTGTGTCCCGCTGTGTCCCCGACTGTGCCCTGCAGTGTCCCGCTCTGTCCCGCTGTGACCTCGCTGTGTCCCCGCTGTGTCTCCCGCTGTCTCCAGCTCTGTCCCCTGCTGTGTCTCACGCTTTGTCCCTGCTGTGTCCCACTGTGTCCCGCTGTGTCCCACTGTGTCCCGTTGTGTCCACAGCTTTGTACCATGCTGTGTAACGCTGTGTCTCCGCTGTATCTACGCTGTGTCCCGCTGGGTGCCGCTGTGTCCTAGCTGTGTTCCCCGCTGTGTCCAGCTGTTTCCCCCACTGTGTCCCCCACTGTGTCCTCGCTGTGTCCCCCGCTGTGTCCCGCTGTGTCCCGCTGTGTCCTCGCTATGTCCCGTTCTGTGTCCCGCTGTGTCCCGCTGTTTCCCCCGCCGTGTCCCGCTGTGTCCTGCTGTGTCCCGCTGTGTCCCGCTGTGTCCCGCTGTGTCCCGCTTTGTCCCCCACTGTGTCCCGCAGTGACCCCGCTGTGTCCCGCTGTGTCCCCACTGTCCTCCGCTGTGTCCCGTTGTGTCCCTGCTGTCCCCAGAGGTGTTCCCGCTGTCCCCCGCTGTATCTCCCTCTGTGTCCCGCTGTGTCCCTTTTTGTCCCGCTGTGTGCAGCTGTGTCCCCCCTGTGTCCTCGCTGTGTCCATGCTGTGTCTCCCTGCTGACCCCCGCTGTGTCCCCACTGTGTTCTGCTGTGTCTCCGCTGTGTCCCCGCTGTGTCTCCCTGCTGTCCTCCGCTGTGTCCCCTCTGTGTCCCGCTGTGTCTTCGCTGTATCCTGCTGTGTCCTCGCTGTGTCTGGCTGTGTCCCCGCTGTTCCCCGCTGTGTCCCCTGCTGTGTCCCCGCTGTGTCCTGCTGTGTCCCGTTTTGTCCCGCTGTGTCCCGCTGTGTCCCTGCTTTGTCCCCTGCTTTGTCCCCTCTGTGTCCCGCTTGTCCCTCTGTGACCCCCGCTGTGTCCCGCTGTGTCCCCTGCTGTGTCCCCCGCTGTGTCCCGCTGTGGCCTTGCTGTGTCCCCTGCTGTGTCCCTCTGTGTCCCGCTTTGTCCTCGTTGTGTCCCCTGCTGTATCCCGATATGTTCCCCGCTGTGTCCCCCGCTGTGTCAACGCTGTTTCCCGCTGTGTACCCCGCAGTGTCCTGCTGTGTAGCCCGATGTGTCCCGCTGTGTCCCGCTCTTTCACGCTCTGTCCTGCTGTGTCCTTGCTGTGTCCCCATTTGTGTACTCGCTCTGTCCTCGCTGGGTCCCCCGCTGGGTCCCGCTGT
>NW_012298610.1:0-3958 GCF_000151885.1 Dipodomys ordii | reverse complement strand
GGACACAGCGTTGATACAGCGGAGACACAGCGGGACACAGCAGGGTACACAGCTGGGGACACAACGGACACAGCAGTGGACACAGCGAGGACACAGCGGGACACAGCGGGGACATTGCGGGAACATAGCGGGGACACAGCGGGGTACAGAGCGGTACACAGCGGGGTCACAGAGTGGTACACAGCGGGACACAGCGGGAAACACAACGAGGTCACAGTGGGGGACAAAGCGGGACAACAAGGGACACAGTGTGACACAGCAGGACACAGCGGGACACAGCGGGACACAGCGGGGGACACAGGGGGGACAGCAGAGGACAGAGAGGTGACACAGCGGGACACAGCCGGGACACCGCTGGACACAGCAGGGTACACAGAGGGACACAGCGGGCACACAGTGGGGACACAGCTGGACACAGCGGGACACAGCGGGCACAGAGCAGGACAGAGCCTGACACAGCGAGGACACATTGGGCCACAGCGGGACACAGGGGAACTCAGCGGGAGACACAGCAGTACACAGCAGGACACAGTGTGACACAGCGGGGAGACAGCAGGGACACAGTGGGGGACACAGCGGGACACAGCAGGTCACAGCGGGGGAAACAGCGGGACACAGCAGGGGACACAGAGGGGTACACAGCGGGACACAGCGGGGAACACAGTGCGGACACAGCGGGACAGAGCGGGACACAGCGTCGATACAGCGGGCACAGAGCGGGTCACAGCAAGGACACAGCGGGACACAGCGGGACACAGTGGGGGACACAGGGGGACACAGCGGGAACACAGCGGGACACAGCAGTGGACACAGTGGGACACAGCGTGGGACACAGCAAGGACACAGCAGGACACAGCGGGACACAGCGGGGACACAGCGGGACACAGCGGGACACAGCGTGGGACAAAGCAGGAGACAGCGGGGGACACAGCGAGGACACAGCTGGACACAGCGGGGTACACAGCAAGGATAGAGCGGGAAACAGCGGGGGACACAGCCGGACACAGCAGGGGAAACAGTGGGGGACACAGTGGGACACAGTGGGACACAGCGGGTGACACATGGGGAACACAGCGGGACACAGCGGGGACACAGCGGGACTCAGCGGGGGACACAGCAGTATACAGCAGGACACAGCGGGGACACAGCAGGGACACAGCGGGGGACACAGCGGGACACAGCGGGACACAGCGGGGAACACAGCGGGACACAGAGGGGGACACAGAGTGGTACACAGCGGGACACAGCTGGGAATACAGCGGGTCACAGCGGGACACAGCGGGAACACAGCTGGACACAGCGGGGTACACAGCAGGACACAAGGGGCACACAGTGGGGACACAGCAGGGGACAAAGCGGGACACAGCGGGTCAAAGCGGGGGACACAGCGGGACACAGCGGGGGACACAGAGGGGTACACCGTGGGACACAGCCGGGAACACAGCGTGGACACAGCAGGACACAGCGGGACACAGCGGTACACAGCGGGACACAGCGGGGGACACAGTGGGACACAGCGGAGACACAGCAGGACACAGCGGGACACAGCGGGGGACACAGCGGTACACAGCTTGGGACACAGCGAGGACAAAGCGGGACACAGCGGGACACAGCGGGGACACAGCAGGGACACAGCAGGGACACAGCGGGGGACACAGCGGTGGACACAGCCGGACACAACGGGGAACACATCGAGGACACAGCGGGACCCAGCAGGACACAGCGTCGATACAGAGGGGACACAGCGGGGTACACAGCTGAGGACACAACGGGACACAGCGGTGGACACAGCGAGGACACAGCGGGACACAGCGGGGACACTGCGGGAACATAGCGGGACACAGCGGGTACAGAGCGGTACACAGCGGGGTCACAGAGTGGTATACAGCGGGACACATCGGGAAACAAAGCGAGGTCTCAGCGGGGGACAATGCGGGACAACACGGAACACAGTGTGACACAGCGGGACACAGCGGGACACAGCGGGACACAGCGGGGGACACAGAGGGGAACAGCAGAGGACAGAGAGGGGACACAGCGGGACACAGCGGGTACACAGCTGGACATAGCGGGGTACACAGAGGGACACAGCGGGCACACAGCGGGGACACAGCGGGACACAACGGGACACAGCGGGGACACAGTGGGACACAGCGGGACAAAGCGGCAGACACAGCGGGACACAGCAGGCACACAGCGGGACACAGCGGGACACAACGGGGACAGAGCGGGACACAGCCGGACACAGCGGGACACAGCAAGGGACACAGCAGGACACAGTTGGGGACCCAGTGAGGACACAGCGAGACACAGCAGGGGACACAGCGAGGACACAGCGGGGGACACAGCGGGGGACACAGCGGGACACAGCGGGAAACACAGCGAGGAAACAGCGGGACACAGCGTCTATACAGCGGGGACACAGCGTTACACAGCGTGGTACACAGCTTTGGACACATTGGGAAACAGTGTGGGCACAGCCGGACACAGTGGGACACAGTGGGACACAGCAGGGACAAAGCGTGAGACACAGCGGGGGACAGAGAGGGAGAAAGCAGGGGACACAGCGAGGACACAGCGGGACACAGCGGTGACACAACGGGGACTCAGCGGGGGACACAGCGGGACACAGCGGGGGACACTGCGGGACACAATGTGGGACAGAGCGTGGGACACAGCGAGACACAGCGGGTACAAAGCTGGACAAAGCGGGGTACACAGAGGGACACAGCAGGGACACAGCGGGGAAACAGCGTGACACAAAAGGACACAGCGCGACACAGCGGGGGACACAGCGAGGACACAGCGGCACACAGTGGGGGACACAGCAAGGACAGAGCGGGACACAGCGGGGGACAAAGCGGGACATAGTGGGGGACACAGCGGGGACACAGCGGGACACAGCATGGGACACAGGAAGGACACAGCCGTACACAGCTGGGGACAGAGCGAGGACACATTGGGACACAGCGGGGACACAGCGGGACTCAGAGGGGGACACAGCAGTACACAGCTGGACACAGCGGGACACAGAGGGGAAAGAGCATGGACACAGCGGGGGACACAGAGAGACACAGCGGGGGACACAGAGGGGTACATAGCGGGACACAGCAGGGAAAAAAGAGAGGCCACAGCGGAACACAGCGTGGGACACAGCGAGGACACAGCGGGACACAGTGGGGACAAAGCAGTAGACACAACGGGACACAATGGCGGACACAGCGGGACACAGCAGGGGACACAGGGAGGACACAGTGGGACCCAATGGGACCCAGCCTCGATACAGCGGGGACACAGCGGGACACAGCGAGGTACACAGCTGGGGACACAACAGGACACAGCGGGGGACACAGCGAGGACACAGCGGGACACAGCGGGACACTGCGGGAACATAGTGGGACACAGCTGGGTACAGAGCGGGACACAGCGGAACACAGCTGGGGACATAGCGGGGACACAGCAGGACACAGCGGGGGACGCAGCGAGGACGCAGCGGGACACAGCGGAACACAGCAGGGGACAAAGCGGGAGTCAGCGGGAGACACAGCGAGCACACAGCGGGACACAGCGGCGACATAGAGGGGACTCAGCGGGGAACACAGCGGGGGACAAAGAGGGACACCACGGGACACAGTGAGACACAGCGGGACACAGCGGGACACTGTGGGGACACAGTAGGACAAAGCGGGGGACACAGCGGGACACAGCGGAACAAAGCGGGGGACAGAGCGGAGACAGAGTAGTGCCACAGCGGGACACCTCGGTGACACAGCTGGACACAGCGGGGGTACACAGCGGGCACACAGCGGGGACACAGCGGGACACAGCGGGGACAGAGCGGGACACAGTCGGACACAGCGGGACACAGTGGGGGGACACAGCGGGACACAGCGGGGAACCCAGCAAGGAACATAGCGGGACACAGTGGGGGACACAGCGAGGAAACAGCGGGGGACAC
>NW_012298609.1:0-3958 GCF_000151885.1 Dipodomys ordii | reverse complement strand
GAAAACGCAGCGGGGTACACAGCGAGGACACAGCTGAACATAGCGGGGGACACACCAGTGGACACCACGGGACACAGCGGGGGACACAGCCGGACACAGCGGGACACAGTGGGACACAGCGCGACACAACGAAGACACAACAGGACACAGCGGGGACAGTGCGGGACACAGTTTGGACAGAACAGGACACAGCGGGGACACAGCGGAGGACACAGCGGGACACAGTGTGGACACAGCGGGACACAGCGGGGACACATCGGGAACACAACGGGACACAGCGGGAACACAGCGGGGCACAGCGGGACACAGCAGGTGACACAGTGAGGACACAGTGGGACACAGCGTGGACACAGCGTAGGACAGCGGGGACACAGCGGTGACAAAGCGGGGGTCAGCAGGGAGACACAGCGGGACACAGCTGGGACCCAGTGGGACACAGCGGGACACAGCGGGGACAAAGTGAGAACAGAGGGGGACACAGCGTCGACACAGCGGGGACACAGCGGGACACAGCGGAACATAGCAGGGGACACAGCAGTGGACACAATGGGACACAACGGGGGACACAGCCGGACACAGCGGGACACAGTGGGACACAGCGGGACACAGCGTGGGACACAGCGGGGGAAACAGCAGGACGCAGCGGAGGATATATTGGGGACACAGCGGGACAAAGGCGGGACTCATCGGGACACAGCGGGACACAGCGGGGGACACACCGGGATACAGCAGGCACACAGCGGGACATAGCGGGACACAGTGGGACACAGCGGGACACAGCAGGGATATAGCGGGGGACACAGTGGGACACAGCCGGGATACAGCAGGGACACAGCGGGACACAGTGAGACACAGCGGGACACAGCGGGGGACACAGCGGGGGACAAAGAGGCGGACACAGCGGCACAGAGCGGGACACATCGGGGACACAGTGGGGACAAAGCGGGACCCAGCGGGGACCCCGCGGGACACAGCGGGACACAGCGGGGACAAAGTGAGAACAGAGCGGGACACAGCTTCGACACAGCGGGGAAACAGCGGGACACAGCGGGGGAGAGCGGGAACACAGAGGGACACAGCGGGACACAGCGGGGACACAGCGAGGACACAGCGGGACACAGCGGGACACAGCGGGGGACACAGCAGTGGACACAGTGGGACACAGCGGGGGACACAGCGGGACAGAGGGGACACACCGGGGACACAGCGGGGACACAGCGGGACACAGCGGGGGACACAGTGGGACACAGCATGGGACAGAGGGGGACACAGCGTGGACACAGCGAGACACAGCAGTGACAAAGCAGCGACACAGCAGGACACAGCGGGACACAGCGGGACACAGCGGGGACACAGCGGGGGACAGAAAGGACACACCGGTGGACAACGGGGACACAGCAGGACAGCGCGGGGGTCACAGTGGGAAACAGCGGAGACACAGGGGGACACAGGGGGTGACACAGAGGGACACAGCTTGACAGAGCGGGAGAGAGCAGGGACACAGTGGGGACAAAGCGGGGGACACAGTGAAGGACACAGCGGTAAACAGCGGGGAACACAGCGGGACTCAGCTGGGGACACATCAAAGGACACATCGGGTGACACAGCGGGGAAAACAGCGGGAAACAGCGGGGGACACAGCGAGGACATAGCAGGACACAGCGGGAGACACAGCAGGACACAGCGGGGTACACAGAGGCAGACACAGTGGTACACATCGGGACACAGCGGGGACACAGCGGGACACAGCGGGACACAGGGGGGACACAGCAGGACACAGCGGGGACACAGCGGGGACACAGCGGTTGACACAGTAGGACACAGCGGGGACACAGAGGGACTCAGCGGTTACACAGCGAGGACACACAAGGGACACAGCGGGACACAGCGGAGACAAAGCGGGGACACAGCGGGACACAGCGAGGACACAGCGGGACACAGCGGGGGATACAGCGGGGGACAGGGGTGACACACCGGGGGACAGCGGGGACACAGCGGGACACACGGAAACACAGCGGGGGAAACAACAGCGGAAACACAGAGGGGGACACAACAGCGGGACACAGCGGGGACACAGCGGGACACAGCGGAAACCCAGCGGGTGACACAACAGCGGGACACAGCGGGGGACACAGCATCGACAAAGCAAGTCACAGCGGGGAAATAGTGGGGGACACAGCGTGGGACACAGCAGGATACAGAAGGACACAGCGCGGACAAAGCAGGACACAGGAGGACACAGCGGGGACACAGCGGAGAAACAGCGGGGGACACAGTGGGACACTGTGGGGACACAGAGGGACTTAGCAGTTACACAGTGAGGACAGACCAGGGACACAGCGGGACACAGCGGGACACAGCGGGGACAGGGACACAGTGGGGACACAGCGGGACACAACGGAGAAACAGCAAGGACACAACGGGACACAGCGGGATACAGCGGGACACAGCGGGACACAGCAGGGACACAGCAGGGACACAGCGGGTCACAGCGGAGACACAGTTTGGGACACAGCAAGGACACAGCGGGACACACCGGGACACAGAGGGATACACAGAGAGGACACAGCGTGACACATGGGGACACAGCGGGACACAGCGCGAGACACAGAGAGGACACAGTGGGACACAAATGGGGACACAGCAAGGACACAGCGGGACACAGCGGGAAAGAGCGGGACACAGCGGGGGACACAGCCGGGTACACAGCGGGACACAGCGGGATACAGATGGGGACACAGCAGGGACACATCTGGTCACAGCAGGGACACAGTGGGGGACACAGAGAGGACACAGCGGGACACAGAGGGATACACAACGAGGACATAGCGTGACACATGGGGACCCAACGGGACCCAGCAGGGAACACAGCGAGGACACAGCGGGACACAAATGGGGACACAGCAAGGGCACAGGAGGACACAGCGTGAAAGAGCGGGACACAGCATGGGACACAGCCGGGGACACAGCGGGACACAGCAGGGCACATAGTTGGGACACAGCGGGACACAGTGGGGACACAGCGGGACATAGCGGGACACATCGGGCGACACAGCAGGACACTGCCTGGTACACAGTAAGACACAGCGGGACACAAAGGGACACATCAGGGACACAGCGGGGGACACAGCGGGACACAAAGTGGGACACAGCGTTACACAGCGGGGACACAGGGGGACACAGCGGAGACACAGAAGGGGACACAGCATTACACAGAGGGTAACAAAGGGGGCACACAGCGGGACACAGTGTGACACAGCGGGGTACACAGCGGGACAGAGCGGGGACACAGCAGGGGCACAGTGGGAAACAGCGGGACACAGCGGGGGACAAAGCGGGACACACCGGGATACTGCGGGACTCAGCTGGGGACACAGCGGGGGACACAGATCCGCACACAGCGGGAGAGAGTGGAACACAGCAGGGACAGAGCGGGGTCACAGCGGGGGACCCAGCAAGGACACAGCGTGACACATGGGGACACAGCGGGACACAGCGGGGGACCAAGCGAGAACACAGCGGGACACAAATGGGGACACAGCAAGGACACAGCGGGACACAACGGGTAAGAGCGGGACACAGCAGGGGACACAGCCGGCAACACAGCGGGACACAGCGGGACACATCGGGGGACACAGCAGGACACTGCATGGTACACAGCGGGACACAGCGGGACACAAAGGGATACAGCAGGAACACAGCGGGGGACACAGTGGGACACAGTGTGGTACACAGGGGGACACAGCGGGGACACAGCAGGGGCACAGTGGGAAACAGCGGGACACAGCGGGGGACAAAGCGGGACACACCAGGACACAGCGGGACACAGCGGGGGACACAGCGGAGGACACAGAGCTGCACACAGCGGGATAGAGTGGAACACAGCACGGACACAGCAGGGACACAGCGGGACATAGCGGGGACAAAGCGAGGACAGAGCGGACACAGAGGTACACAT
>NW_012298608.1:0-3959 GCF_000151885.1 Dipodomys ordii | reverse complement strand
CAGTGGGGGCATAGCCGGACTCAGCGGGACACAGTGGGACACAGCAGGGACAAAGCATGAGACACAGCGGGGGACATAGACGGAGACAGCAGGGGACACAGCGAGGAAACAGCGGGACACAGCGGTGACACAGCGGGGACTCAGCGGGGGACACAGCGGGGGACACAGCAAGGACAGAGCGGGACACAGTGGGGGACACAGCAGGACATAGCGGGGGACACAGCGGGGGAAACAGCGGGACACAGCGGGGACACCACGGGACACAGTGTGACACAGTGGGACACAGCGGGACACTGCGGGGACACAGCAGGACAAAGCGGGGGACACAGCGGGACACAGCGGGACAAAGCAGGGGACATAGCGGGACACAGCGGAGACAGAGAAGGACCACAGCGGGACACAGCGGTGACACAGCTGGACACAGCGGGGTACACAGCGGGACACAGCAGACACACAGAGGGGACACAGCGGGACACAGCGGGACACAGCGGGGACAGAGCGGGACACAGTCGGACACAGCCGGGGACACAGCGGGACACAGCGAGAGGCACAGCGGGGGACACAGCGGGACACAGCGTGGAACAAAGAGAGGACCCAGCGGGACCCAGCGGGACACAACGTCGATAGAGCGGGGACACAGCAGGACACAGCGGTGACACAACGGGACTCAGCAGGGGACACTGCGGGATAGAGAGGGACCCAGCGGGAACACAGCAAGGACACAGCGGGGGACACAGCGGGACACAGCGGGACACAGCGGGGGACACAGCGAGGGATACAGCGGGGGACACAGCAGGACACAGTGGGGAACACAGAGAGAGACACAGCAGGACCCAGCGGGACACAGCATCGATACAGCAGAGACACAGCGGGACACAGCGGGGTACACAGCTGTTGACACAACGGGACACAGTGGGGGACACAGCGGGACACAGCGGGACACAGCGGGGCACAGCAGGGAAAAAACGGGAGACACAGTGGGGAACAGAGCTGGACACAGCGGGGGACACAGAGAGGACACAGTGGGGACACAGCGAGACTCAGCCGGGGACACAGCGGGGGACAAAGCGGGACACCACTGGACACAGTGGGACACAGCGGGACACAACGTGGTCACTGCGGGACACAGCGGGACACAGGGGGGACGCAGCGGGACACAGCGGGACACAGCGGGACACAGCGGGACACGGCGGGGGACACAGCGGGACACAGAGGGGGACATAGCGAGGACACAGCGGGTCACAGCGGGACACAGCGGGGGACACAGCGAGGAAACAGTGGGGGACACAGTGGGGGAAACAGCTGGACACAGCGGGGAACACAGCGAGGACACAGCGGGGGACACAGGGAGGACACAGCGGGACACAGCGGGGGACACAGCGAGGACACAGTGGGACACAGCGGCGACACAGAAGGTACTCAGCGGGGGACACATTGTGGGACAAAGTGGGACACCATGGCACACAGTGTTACACAGCGGGACACAGCGGCGACACTGCGGGACACAGCAGGACAAAGCAGGGGACACAGCGGACCACAGCGGGCCACAGTGGGGCACACAGCGGGGGACAGTGGAGACAGAGAGTGGCCACAGCGAGACACAGCGGTGACACAGCTGGACACAGCGGGGTACACAGCGGGACACAGCGGGCACACAGCGGGGAAACAGCGGGACACAGCGGGACACAGCAGGGACACAATGGGACACAGTGTGACAAAGCGGAGACACAGCGGGACACAGCAGGCACACAGCGGGGACACAGAGGGACACAGCGGGGACAGAGCGGGACACAGCCTGACACAGCGCGACACAGCGGGGGACACAGCGGGACCCAGCGGTGAACAGATCGAGGACACAGCAGGACACAGCGGGACACAGAGTCGATACAGCGGGGACACAGCGTTACAAGGCGTGGTACATAGCTGTGGACACAACGGGACACAGTGGGGGCACAGCCGGACACAGCGGGACACAGTGGGACACAGCAGGGACAAAGCGTGAGACACAGCGGGGGACATAGACGGAGACAGCAGGGGACACAGCGGGACACAGCGGTGGCACAGCGGGGACTCAGCGGGGGACACAGCGGGGGACACAGCAAGGACAGAGCGGGACACAGTGGGGGACACAGCAGGACATAGCGGGGGACACAGCGGGGGAAACAGCGGGACACAGTGGGACACAGCGGGGACACCACGGGACACAGTGTGACACAGTGGGACACAGAGGGACACTGCGGGGACACAGCAGGACAAAGCGGGGGACACAGCGGGACACAGCGGGAGACAGCGGGGGACACAGCGGGACACAGCAGAGACAGAGAAGGACCACAGCGGGACACAGCGGTGACACAGCTGGACACAGCGGGGTACACAGTGGGACACAGCGGACACACAGAGGGGACACAGCGGGACACAGCGGGACACAGCGGGGACAGAGCGGGACACAGTCGGACACAGCGGGACACAGCGGGGGACACAGCGGGACACAGCGGGGGACCCAACGAGGACATAGCAGGGGACACAGCGGTGGACACAGCGCGACACAGCGGGGAAAACAGCGAGGACACAGCGGGACACAGCGGGACACAGCGACGATACAGAGGGGACTCAGCAGAGGACACAGCGGGGGACACAGCGGTGGACAAACTGGGACACCAGAGGACACAGTGTGACACAGCGGGACACAGCGGGGACACTGCGGGGACACAGCAGGATAAAGCGGGGGACACAGCGGAACACAGTGGGACACAGCGGGGGACAGCGTAGACAGAGAAGGGCCACAGCAGGACAGAGCGGGACACAGTTGGACACAGCGGGGTACACAGCGGGACACAGCGGGAACACCGGGGACACAGCGGGACACAGCGGGACACAGTGGGGACACAGTGGGACACAGCGGGACAAAGCGGGGGACACAGCGGGACACAGCGGGGGACACAGAGAGGACACATTGGGACACAGCGGGGGACACAGTGAGGACACAGCGGGACACAGCCGGGGAAAAAGTGGGACACAGCGGGGACACAGCAGTGGACACAGCGGGACACAGCGGGGGACACAGCCGGACACAGCAGGGGAAACAGTGGGGGACACAGCGGGACACAATGGGACACAGCGCGGGACACATGGGGGACACAGCGGGACACAGCGGGGACACAGCGGGACTCAGCGGGGGACACAGCAGTATACAGCAGGACACAGTGGGGACACAGCAGGGACACAGCGGAAACACAGCTGGACAGAGCGGGGACACAGCTGGGGACACAACGGGACACATCTTGGGACACAGCGAGGACCCAGCGGAACACAGCGTGGGACACAGCGAGGACACAGCGGGACACAGCGGGACACAGCGGGGACACAGCAGTAGACACAGCGGGAACCAGTGGGGGACACAGCGGGACACAGCGGGGACTCACCAGGGGACACAGCGGGGGACAAACTGGGACACCACGGGACACAGTGGGTCACAGCGGGACACAGCGGGGACACTGCAGGGGCATAGCGGGACACAGCGGGGTACACAGCGGGACACAGCAGTGGACACAGCGGGGACACAGCGGGACACAGCGGGGGACACAGCGAGGACACAGCGGGTCACAGCGGGACACAGCGTGGGACAAAGCAGGAGACAGCGGGGGACACAGCGAGGACACAGCTGGACACAGCAGGGTACACAGCGGGACACAGCGGGAGACACAGAAGGGTACACAGCGGGACACAGCGAGAAACACAGCGAGGTCACAGCGGGGGCCAAAGCAGGACAACACGGGACACAGTGTGACACAGTAGGACACAGCGGGGACACTGCAGGGGCCCAGCGGGACAAAGTGGGTGACACAGCGGGACACAGTGGGAACACAGCGGGGGACACAGCGGGGGACAGCAGGGGACAGAGAGGGGACAAAGCGGGACACAGCGGGGACACTGCTGGACACAGCGGGGTACACAGCGGG
>NW_012298607.1:0-3960 GCF_000151885.1 Dipodomys ordii | reverse complement strand
ACAGCAGGGGACAGAGGGGTACACCACGAATAACAGAGCATTGGTACCCAACGGGACCCAGCGTGACACAGCCTCGATACAGCGGGATTCACAGCGTTACACAGCGGGTTACACAGCTGGGGACACAAAGGGATATAGTGGTGGACACAGCGGGACACAGCGGGACAGAGTGGGACACAGACGGGATAAATCGTGAGACACAGCGGGGGACAGAGCGGGAGACAGCGGGGGACACAGCGAGGACACAGCGGGACACAGCGGGGACACAGCGGGGACTCAGCTGGGGACACAGCGGGGGACAAAGCGGGACACCACGCAACACAGCGGGACACAGAGCGAAACAGCGGTAACCCTTCGGGACACAGGAGGACACAGCGGGGGACACAGCGGGACACAGCGGGTGACACAGCAGAACACAGTGGGGGACACAGCGAGGACACAGTGGGACACAGCAAGACACAGCATCGAAACAGCGGGGACACAGCGGTACACAGCGGGGTACACAGCTGGGGACACAACGGGACACAGCGGGGGACACAGCGAGGACACAGTGGGACACAGCAGGACACAGCGGGGACACTGCGGGAACATAGCGGGACACAGTGGGGTACACAGCGGGACACAGCGGGACACAGCTTGGGACACAGCGGGGATACAGCGGGACACAGCGGGGGACACAGCTAGGATACAGCGGGACACAGCGGGACACAATGGGGACACAAAGGGGACTCAGTGGGGGAAACAGCGGGGGAAAAAGCGGGACACCATGGGACACAGTGTGACACAGCAGGACACAGAGGGAACACTGCGTCGACACAGCGGGACAAAGCGGGGGACACAGCGGGACACAGCGGGGGACACAGCGGGGGACAGTGGAGACAAAGAGAGGACACAGTGGGACACAGTGGTGACACAGCTGGACACAACGGAGTACACAGCGGGACACAGCGGGCACAAAGCGGGTACAGAGCGGGACACAGCGGGACATATAGCGGGGGACACAGCGGGACACAGAGGGGGACACAGTGAGGACACAGTGAGGCCCAGAAGGGACACAGCGAGGACACAGCGGTGACACAGCTGGACACAACGAAGTACACAGCGGGACACAGCGGGCACACAGCGGGGACACAGCGGGACACAGCGGGGAACACAGGAAGGACACAGCAGGACACAGCGTCGATACAGCGGGGACACAGCGCGACACAGCGGGGTACACACCTGTGGACACAACGGGACACAGTGGGGGACACAGCGAGGACACAACAGGACACAGCGGGGACACTGTAAGGACACAGCTGGACAAAGCGGGGGACACAGCGGGACACAGCGGGACACAGTGGGGACACTGCGGGGACACAGCGGGACAAAGCGGGGGACACAGCGGGACACAGCGGGACACAGCGGGGGACACAGCGGGGGACAGCGGAGACAGAGAGGGGACACAGCGAGACGCAGCGTTGACACAGCCTGACACAAAGGAGTACACAGCGAGGACACAGAAGGGACAGAGCGGGACACAATGGGACACAGCGGGACACAGCGGGGGACACAGCGGGACACAGCTGGACACAACGGAGTACACAGCGGGACACAGCGGGCACAAAGCGGGGGACACAGCGGGACACAGCGGGACACAGCGGGGGACACAGTGGGGGACACAGCGGGACACAGCGGGGAACACAGCGAGGACACAGCGGGACAAAGAGAGACAAAGCGGGGGACACAGGGTGGACACAGCTGGACTCAGTGGGGGACACAGCAGTACACAGCGGGACACAGCGGGACACAGCAGGGGACACAGAGGGGTACAGAGCGGTACACAGCGAGGACACAGCGGGACACAGCGGGACACAGCGTTGATACAGCGGGGACACAGCGGGACACAACGGGGTACACAGCTGGGGACACAACGGCACACGGGGGGGACACAGCGAGGAAACAGCCAAACACAAGGGGGGACACAGCAAGGACACAGCGGGACACAGCGGGGGACACAGCGAGGAAACAGGGGGACACAGCGGGACACAGCTAGGGAAAAGTGGGGGACAGCGGGGGACACAGCAAAGACACAGCAGGACACCATGGGACACAGTGTGACACAGCGGGACACAGCGGGGGACCCATCGAGGACACAGCGGGATATATTGGGGGACACAGAGAGGACACAGCGGGGGACACAGCGGGGGACACAGCGGGACACAGCGGGGAACACTGCGAGGACACAGCGGGACCCAGCGGGACACAGCGTCGATACAGCGGGGACACAGCGTTACACAGCGTGGTACACAGCTGTGGACACAACGGGACACAGTGGGGGCACGGCGGGACACAGCGGGACACAGTTGGACACAGCGGGGAGAAAGCGTGAGACACAGCGGGGGACAGAGCGGGAGACAGAGGGGGACACAGCGAGGACACAACGGGACACAGCGGTGACAAAGCGGGGGACACAGAGGGACACAGCGGCGGACACAGAGGGGGAGACAGCAGGACACAGCGGGACACAGCAGGGGACACAGTTGGGACACAGTGGGACACAGCGGGGAACACAGCGAGGACACATTGGGACACAGCGGGGACACAGCGGGACTCAGCACGCGACACAGCAGTACACAGCGGGACATAGTGAGGACAGAGCGGGGGACACAGCGGGGACACTGTGGGACACAGTGGGGAACACAGCGAGGACAAAGCGGGACCCAGCGGGACACAGCGTCGATACAGCGGGGATACAGCGTTACACAGCATGGTACACATCTGTGGACACAACGGGACACAGTGGGGGCACAGCAGGACACAGTGGCACACAGCGAGGACAAATCGTGAGACGTAGCGGGGGACAGAGCGGGAGACAGCGGGGGACACAGCGAGGACACAGCGGGACACAGCGGGACACAGCAGGGACAGAGCGGGACACAGCGGGACACAGCGAGGGACACAGCGGGACACAGTGGGGACTCAGCGGGGGACACAGCGGGGGACAAAGCGGGCCACCACGGGACACAGCGGGAAACAGCGGTGACCCTGCGGGGACACAGCGGGACACAGCGGGTGACACAGCAAGGACACAGCGGGACACATCAGGGGTCACAGCGAGGACACAGCGGGGGACACAGCGGGGGACACTGCGAGACACAGCGCGGAACACAGCGAGGACACAGCGGGACCCAGCGGGACACAGCGTCGATACAGCGGGGACACAGCGTTACACAGCAGGGTACACAGCTGTGGACACAACGGGACACAGTGGGGGCACAGCGGGACACAGCAGAACACAGTGGGACACAGCGGGGACAAAGCGTGAGACACAGCGGGGGACAGAGCGGGAAACAGCGGGGGACACAGCGAGGACACAGCGGGACACAGCGGGGGACACAGCGGGACACAGCGGTGGACACAGCGGGACAGAGCGGGGGACACAGCGGGACACAGCGGTGGACACAGCAGGACACAGCGGTGGACACAGCGAGGACACAGCAGAACCCAGCGGGACACAGGGTCGATACAGCGGGGACAGAGTGGGCCACAGCGGGGTACACAGTTGGGGACACAACGGGGCACATCGGAGGACACAGCAAGGACTCAGCGGAACACAGCGTGGGACACAGTGAGGACACAGGGGGACACAGCGGGACACAGCGGGACAGAGCAGGAACACAGCAGTAGACACAGCGGGACACAGCCGGGGACACATTGGGACACAGCGGGACACAGCGGGGGACACAGCGGTACTCAGCGGGGTACACAACAGTACACAGCGGGACACAGCGGGGACACAGCGGGGACTCAGCGGGGGACACCGCGGGGTACAAAGCGGGACACCACGGGACAGAGCGGGACACAGCGGGACACAGCGGGGTACACAGCGGGACACAGCGGAGTACACAGCCTGGACACAAAGGGACACATCGGGGGAACACAGCGGGACTCAGCAGGAACACAGCGTCGATACAGTGG
>NW_012298606.1:0-3960 GCF_000151885.1 Dipodomys ordii | reverse complement strand
CCCCGCTGTGTCCTGCTGTGTCCCCGCTGTGTCCACTGCTGTGTCCCGCTGTGTACCCCGCTGTGTCCCGCTATGTCCCTGCAGTGTCCCCGCTGTGTCACGCTGTGTCCCACTGTGTCCTGTGGTGTCCCAGTTTGTCCCCCGCTGTGTCCCCTGGTGAGTCCCCGCTGTGTCCCCCACTGGTTCCCGCTGTGTCTACTGCTGTGTCCCCGCTGTGTCCCGCTGTGTCCTCGCTGTGTCCCCCGCTGTGTCCTTCCTGTGTCCCCGCTGTGTCCTCGCTGTGTCCCATGCTGTGTTCCGCTGGGTCCTCACTGTGTCCCAAGATGTGTCCCGTTGTGTCCCCAGCTGTGTCCCCGCTCTGTCCAGCTGTGTTTCCGCTGTGTCCCTGCTGTGTCCCCACTGTGTCCTGCTGTATAGTGCTGTGTCCCCCGCTGAGTCCCGCTGTGTCCTCGCTGGGTCTCCCGTTGGGTCCCGCTGTGTCCCCCGCTGAGTCCCCTCTGTGTCGCCGCTGTGTCCCCCTGTGTCCTCGCTGTGTCCCCCGCTGTCTCCCGCTTTGTCCCTCCCTGTGTTCCTCTGTGTCCCACTGTGTCCCCGCTGTGTCCCCAGCTGCGTCCCGCTGTGTCCCGCTGTGTCCCTGCTGTATCGACGCTGTCTCCTGCTGGGTCCCGCTGTGTCCTCGATGTGTTCCCCGCTGTGTCCCGCTGTGTCCCCAGCTGTGTCTCCCGCTGTGTCCCGCTGTGTCCTCGCTGGGTCCCCTGCTGTGTCCGCTGTGACACCCGCTGTGTTCTGCTTTGTCCCGCTATGTCCCGCTGTGTCCCCGCTGTGTACGCACTGTGTTCCCCGCTGTGTCCCGTTGTGTACCCCTCTGTGTCCCCTGCTGTGTCCCGCAGTATCCCCAGCTGTGACCCGCTGTGTCCCACTGTGTAACACTGTGTCCCGTGTTGTCCTGCTTTGACCCCCGCTGTGACCTCGCTGTGTTTCTCTCTGTGTCTTGCTGTGTACCCTTCTGTGTCCCCCGCTGTGTCCCGCTGTGTAAACCGCTGTGTCCAGCTGTGTCCTCGCTGTGTCCCCCGCTTTCTCCTGCTTTGTCCCACGCTGTGTCCCGCTGTGACCTAATGTGTCCTCGCTGTGTTCCCCGCTGTGTCCCGTTGTGTCCCCACTGTTTCCACTGCTGTGTCACACTGTGTACCCCGCTGTGTCCCGCTATGTTCCCGCAGTGTCCCCGCTGTGTCCCGCTGTTTCCCACTGTGTCCCGTGGTGTCCCCCGCTGTGTCCCCCGGTGAGTCCCCGCTGTGTCCCGCTGTGTCCCCCACGGTTCAGGCTGTGTCTTCTGCTGTGTCCCCGCTGGGTCCCGCTGTGTCCCGCTGTGTCCTCACTGTGTCCCACGCTGTGTTCCGCTGGGTCCTCGCTGTGTCCCGCGATGTGTCCCGTTGTGTCCCCAGCTGTGTCCCCGCTCTGTCCTGCTGTGTTCCCGCTTTATCGACACTGTGTCCCACTTTGTCCCACTGTGTCCTCGCTGTGTTCCCAGCTGTGTCCCGCTGTGTACCCCTCTGTGTCCCCCTCTGTGTCCCGCTGTGTTCCCTGTTGTGTCCCCCTGTGTCCCGCTGTGTCCCCCGCTGTGTCCCTGCTGTGTCCCCGCTGTGACCTGCTGTATACTGCTGTGTCCCCCGCTGAGTCCCGCTGTGTCCCCGCTGTGTCCTGCTGTGTCCCCCATGTGTCCCCCGCTGTGTTCCATTGTGTACCGCTGTGTCCCCCACTGTTTCCCCCGCTGTGTACGGCTGTGTCCCCCGCTGTGTCCCCCTTTCTCCACTGCTGTGTCCCCGCTATGTCCCGCTTTTTCCCCGGCTGTGTCCCGCTGTGTCCTCACTGTGTCCCCCGCTGTGTCCCACTGTGTCCTCGCTGTGTCCCGCTGTGTCCTCGCTGTGTCCCCGGCTGTCTGCCGCTTTGTCCCCGCTGTGTCCCTAGCTGTGTCCCGCTGGGTCCCGCTGTGTCCAAAGCTGTGTCCCGCTGTGTCCCGCTGTGTCCTCGCTGTGTCCCCCGCTGTGTCCCGCTGTGTCCACTGCTGTGTCCCCGCTGTGTCCCGCTTTTTCCCCGGCTGTGTCCCACTGTGTCCTCGCTGTGTCCCCAGCTGTGTCCCGCTTTGTCCCCCACTTTGTCCCGCTGTGTCCCAGTGTGTCCCCGCTGTGTCCCGCTGTGTCCCCGGTGTGCCCGCTGTGTCCCGCTGTGTAACCTGCTGTGTCCAGCTGTGTCACCGCTGTGTCCCGCTGTGGCCCATCTCTGTCTCCGCTGTCCCCCGCTGTGTCCCCCGCTGTGTCCCACTGTGTCCCGCCGTGTCCCCCGCTTTTTCCTGCAGTGTACCCGCAATGTCCCCGCTGTGTCCCGCTGTGTGACACTGTGTCCCGTGGTATCCCACTTTGTCCCCCGCTGTTTCCCCGCTGTGTCCCCCGCTGAGTCCCCTCTGTATCGACGATGTGTCCCGCTGTGTCCCCCGCTGTGTTCCCCGCTGTGTCCCGCTGTGTCCCCTGCTGTGTCCCCCGCTGTGTCCCCGCTGTGTCCCCCGCTGTGTCCCGCTGTGTCCTCACTGGGTCCCCCGCTGTGTCCCGCTGTGTCCCCTGCTGTGTCCTGCTGAGTCCTGCTGTGTCCCCGCTGTGTCCCGCTGTGTCCCCGCTGTGTTCCCGCTGTGTCCCACTGTGTACCCCGCTGGGTCCAGCTGTGTCACCGCGGTGTCCCGCTGTGGCCCTTCTCTGTCTGTGCTGTGTCCCGCTTTGTACCCCGCTTTGTTCCGCTGTGTCTCGCTGTGTCCCACGCTCTGTCCCTCACTGTGTCCCGCAGTGTCCCCCGCCGTGTCCCGTTGTGTCCCCCGCCTTGTCTCCGCTGTGTCACCGCTGTGTCCCGCTGTTTCCTCGCTGTGTCCCCTGCTGTCTCCCTCTCTGTCCCCCGCTGTGTCTCACGCTTTGTCCCCGCTGTGTCCCACTGTGTCCCGCTGTGTCCGGCTGTGCCCCCACTGTGTCCCGTTGTGTCCACAGCTGTGTACCACGCTATGTAACGCTGTGTCCCCGCTTTATCGACGCTGTGTCCCGCTGTGTCCTGCTGTGTCCTCGCTGTGTTCCCCGCTGTGTCCCGCTGTGTCGCCCGCTGTGTCCCCCGCTGTGTCCTCACTGTGTCCCCTGCTGTGTCCCGCTGTGTCCTCACTGGGTCCCCCACTGTGTCCTGCTGTGTCCCCCGCTGTGTCTCGCTGTGTCCCACTGTGTCCTTGCTGTGTCCCGCTGTGACCCGCTGTGTCCCCGCTGTGTGCCCGCTGTGTCCCGCGATGTACCCCGCTGTGTCCAGCTATGTCACCGCCTTGTCTCGCTGTCGCCACTCTCTGTCTCCACTGTCCCCCGCTGTGTCCCCCGCTGTGTCCCACTGTGTCCAGGCAGGGTCACTGCTGTTTCCCGCTGTGTCCCGTTGTGTTCCGTGGTGTCCCTCTTTGTCCCCCGCTCTGTCCTCCGCTGAGTCCCCGCTGTGTCACCGCTGTGTCCCACTGTGTCCTCGCTGTGTCCCCCGCTGTCTCCAGCTCTGTCCCCCGCTGTGTCTCACGCTTTGTCCCCGCTGTGTCCCACTGTGTCCCGCTGTGTCCCGCTGTGCCCCCACTGTGTCCCGTTGTGTCTACAGCTGTGTACCACGCTGTGTAACGCTGTGTGCCTGCTGTATCGACGCTGTGTCCCGCTGGGTCCCCCTGTGTCCTCGCTGTGTCAATCGCTGTGTTCTCGCTATGTCCCCCGCTGTGTCCCACTGTGTCCTCGCTGGTTTCCCCTCTGTGTCCCGCTGTATCGACGCTGTGTCCCACTGGGTCCCGCTGTTTCCTTCCTGTGTTCCCTGCTGTGTCCCGCTCTGTCCCACTGTGTCCCCGCTGTGTGCCCGCTGTGTCCCGCTGTGTACTCCGTTGTGTCCAGCTGTATCACCGCTGTGTCTCCCTTT
>NW_012298605.1:0-3960 GCF_000151885.1 Dipodomys ordii | reverse complement strand
TCCCCCGCAGTGTCCCGCTGTGTCCTGCTGTGTACTGCTGTGTTCTGCTGTGTCCCCAGCTGTGTCCCGCTGTGTCCCGCTGTGTCCTCTCTGTGTCCACGCTGTGTTCCGCTGTGTGCTTGCAGTGTCCGCCGATGTGTCCCTTTGTGTCCCCGGCTGTGTACCCCACTGTGTCCCGCTGTGTCCCCGCTGTATCGACGCTGTGTTCCGCTGTGTCCCTGCTGTGACCCGCTGTGTCCCGCTGTGTCCCCGCTGTGTCCCCGCTGTGTCCCGCTGTGTGCTCGCTCTGTCCCCCGCTGTGTCCCGCTGTGTCCTCGCTGTGTCCCCGCAGGGTCACCGCTGTTTCCCGCTGTGTTCTGTGGTGTCCCGCTATGTCCCTCGCTGTGTCCCCCGCTGAGTCCCCGCTGTGTCCCCGCTGTGTCCCCCCCGTGTCCTCGCTGTGTGCCCCGCTGTCTCCCGCTCTGTCCCCCGCTGTGTCCCGCTGTATCTATTGCTGTGTCCCTGCTGTGTCCCGCTGTGTCCCACTGTGTCCCGCTGTGTCCTCGCTGTGTCCCACTCTGTGTTCTGCTGTGTCCTCGCTGTGTCCCCCGATGTGTCCCTATTTGTCCCCAGCTGTGAACCCCGCTGTGTCCCGCTGTGTCCCCGCTGTATCGAGGCTGTGTCCCGCTGGGTCCCGCTGTGTCCTCGCTGTGTTCCCCATTGTGTCCCGCTGTGTAACACTCTGTGTCCCCCTCTGTGTCCCGCTGTGTCCCCCGCTGTGTTCCCCTGTGTCCCGCTGTGTCCTCCGCTGAGTCCCGCTGTGTCCCCTCTGTGTCCCTCTGTGTCCCCCGCTGTGTCCCGCTTTGTCTACTGCTGTGTCCCTACTGTGTCCCGCTGTGTTCCGCTGTGTCCCGCTGTGTCCCGCTGTGTTCCCCGCTGTGTCCCACTGTGTACCCTTCTGTGTCCCCCTCTGTTTCCCGCTGTGTCCCCCGCTGTGTCCCGCTGTGTCCCTCTGTGTACTGCTGTGTCCCACGCTGAGTCCCGCTGTGTCCCCGCTGTGTCCCGCTGTGTCCCACCTGTGTCCTCCGCTGTGTCCGGCTGTGTCCCGCTGTGTCCCCCGCTGTGTCCCCCGCTGTGTCCCACTGTGTCCCCGGCTGTGTCCCGAAGTGTCCACTGCTTTGTCCCCGCTGTGTCCCCGTTGGCTCCCGCTGTTTCCCCGCTATGTCCTCCTGTGTCCTCGCTGTGTCTCCGCTGTGTCCCACTGTGTCTGGCTGTGTCCTCGCTGTGTCCCAATATGTCCCCGCTGGGTCCCCCGCTGGGTCCCCCGCTGTGTACCACTGTGTCCCCCTCTGTGTCTCACACTTTGCCCCACTGTGTCCCCCGCTGTGTACGGACTGTGTCCCTGCTGTTCTCCGGTGTGTCCGTGCTGTGTCCCGCTGTGTTCTGCTGTGTCCCCTCTGTGTTTCGCTGTGTCCCCCTGTGTCTTGTTGTGTCCCGTGCTGTCCCGATGTGTCCCCCGCTGTGTCCCCTGCTGTGTCCCCCCTGTGTCCCGCTGTGTCCCTGTTGTCCCACGTTGTGTCCCCGCTGTGTGCCGCTGTGTCCCACTGTGACCCCTTGTCCCCCTCTGTGTCCCCAATGTCCCCCGCTTTGTCCCGCTGTGTCCCCGCTGTGTCTCCCACTGAGTTCTCGCTGTGTCCTGTTGTGTCCCGCTGTGTCCCGCTGTGTCCCCGCTGTGTCCCCCGATTTGTCCCACTGTGTCCCTGGCTGTGTCCCCCGCTGTGTCCCGCTGTGTCCCCTGCTGTGTCCCGCTGTGTCCCCGCTGTATCCCGCTTTGTCCTCGGCTGTGTCCCTCTGTGTCCCGCTGTGTCCCCCGCTCTGTCCCTGCTGTGTCCCACTGTGTCCCCCGCTGTGTCCCGCTGTGTCCCAGCTGTGTCCCCCGTTGTGTCCCTGCTATGTCCCTGCTGTGTCCCGCTGTGTCCCGCTGTGTACTGCTGTGTCCCCGGCTGAGTCCCGCTGTGTCCCCCCTGTGTCCCAATGTGTCCTCGCTGTGTCTCCCGCTGTGTCCCGCTGTGTCCCCACTATGTCCCATGTGTGTCCCGCTGTGTCCCAGTGTCCCCCACTGTGTCCCCCGATGTGTCCTGCTGTGTCCCCCGCTGTTTCCCGCTGTGTCCACTGCTGTGTCCCCACTGTGTCCCGCTGTGTCCCCCACTGTGTCCCGCTGTGTCCCGCTGTGTCCTCGCTGTGTCCCCCGTTGTGTCCCGGTGGGTCCCCCTCTGTGTCCCACTGTTTCTATCTTTGTCCCGCTGTGTCCCCCGCTGTGTCTCGCTGTGTCCCCGCTGTGTTACTTTGTGTCACACTGGGTCCCGTGTTGTCCTGCTTTGTCCCCCGCTGTGTCCCCCGCTGAGTCCCCTCTGTGTCCCCGCTGTGTCCCGCTGTGTCCTCGCTGTGTCCCTGCTGTCTCCCGCTTTGTCCCATGTTGTGTCCCGCTGTGTCCTCGCTGTGTTTCCTCGCTGTGTCCCGCTGTGTCCCGGCTTTGTCCCCCGCTGTGTCCCACTGCGTCCCGCTGTGTACCCTGCTGTGTCCTGCTATGTTCCCGCAGTGTCCCCGCTGTGTCCCGCTCTGTCCCGTGGTGTCCCGCTTTTTCCCCGCTGTGTCCCCCGGTGAGTCCCACCTGTGTCCCCGCTGTGTCCCACTTTGTCCTCCCTGTATCCCCCGCTGTGTCCCGCTGTGTCCCCCGCTTTGTCCCACTGTGTCTACTGCTGTGTCACTGCTGTGTCCCGCGGTGTCCCGCTGTGTCCCGCTGTGTCCTCGCTGTGTCCCACGCTGTGTTCCGCTGTGTGCTCGCTGTGTCCCCCGATGTGTCCCTTTGTGTGCCCAGCTCTGTACCCCGCTGTGTCCCGCTGTGTCCCTGCTGTATCGACGCTGTGTCCCGCTGGGTCCCGCTGGGTCCTCGCTGTGTTCCCAGCTGTGTCCCATTGTGTACCCTTCTGTGTCCCCCGCTGTGTCCCCCGCTGAGTCCCCTCTGTGTCCCCGCTGTGTC
The DNA here is from genome assembly GCF_000151885.1 of Dipodomys ordii. Lineage (NCBI taxonomy): Eukaryota > Metazoa > Chordata > Mammalia > Rodentia > Heteromyidae > Dipodomys > Dipodomys ordii. The sequence goes on along the minus strand of NW_012298605.1, from coordinate 941 downwards.
CCGCTGTGTCCTCGCTGTGTCCCCGCTGTCTCCCGCTTTGTCCCATGTTGTGTCCCGCTGTGTCCCCGCTGTCTCCCGCTTTGTCCCATGTTGTGTCCCGCTGTGTCCTCGCTGTGTTTCCTCGCTGTGTCCCGCTGTGTCCCGGCTTTGTCCCCCGCTGTGTCCCACTGCGTCCCGCTGTGTACCCTGCTGTGTCCTGCTATGTTCCCGCAGTGTCCCCGCTGTGTCCCGCTCTGTCCCGTGGTGTCCCGCTTTGTCCCCCGCTGTGTCCCCCCGGTGAGTCCCACCTGTGTCCCCGCTGTGTCCCGCTTTGTCCTCCCTGTATCCCCCGCTGTGTCCCGCTGTGTCCCCCGCTTTGTCCCACTGTGTCTACTGCTGTGTCACTGCTGTGTCCCGCGGTGTCCCGCTGTGTCCCGCTGTGTCCTCGCTGTGTCCCACGCTGTGTTCCGCTGTGTCCTCGCTGTGTTCCCCGATGTGTCCCTTTGTGTCACCAGGTGTGTACACACTGTGTCCCGCTCTGTCCCCGCTGTATCGACGCTGTGTCCCGCTGGGTCCCGCTGTGTCCTTGCTGTGTTCCCCTCTGTGTCCCGCTGTGTCCCCTGCTGTGTCCTGCTGTGTCCCGCTGTGTCCTGCTGTGTTGCCTCTGTGTCCCTCTGTGACCACCTTTGTCCCTTTGTGTCCCCCCCCTGAGTCCCCGCTCTTTTCCCGCTGGGTCCCGCTGTGTCCCCGCTGTGTCCCGCTCTGTCCCCCGCTATGTCCCCCTCTTTGTCCCCGCTGTGTCCCGCTGTGTCCCGCTATGTCCCCCGCTGTTTCCCGTTGTGTCTCCAGCTGTGTACCACGCTGTGTCCCGCTGTGTCACACTGTGTCCCGCTGTGTCCTGCTGTGTTCGGTGGTGTCCCGCTAATAGTCCCTTGCTGTGTCCCCCGCTGAGTCCCCGCTGT
>NW_012298604.1:0-3960 GCF_000151885.1 Dipodomys ordii | reverse complement strand
GGGGACAGCAGGGGACAGAGAGGGGACACAGCAGGACACAGCGGGGACACAGCTGGACACAGCGGGGTACACAGCGGGACACAGGGGGCACACATTGGGGACACAGCGGGGGACACAGCGGGACACAGCGGGTCACAGCGGGGGACACAGCGGGACACAGCGGGGGAAACAGAGGGGTACACAGCGGGACACAGCCGGGAACAAAGCGTGGACACAGCGGGACACAGCGGGACACAGCGTCAATACAGCGGGGACAGAGCGGGTCACAGCAGGGACACAGCGGGACACAGCGGGGGACACAGCGGGACACAGCGGGGACACAGCGGGACACAGCGGGACACAGCGGGAGACACAGCGGAACACAGCTTAGGACACAGTGAGGACAAAGCGGGACACAGCGGGACACAGTGGGGACACAGCAGGGACACAGCAGGGTCACAGCGGGGGACACAGCGGGGGACACAGCGGGACACAACGGGGAACACAGCGAGGACACAGCGGGACCCAGCAGGACACAGCGGCGATACAGCAGAGACACAGCGGGACACAGCGGGGTACACAGCTAGGGACACAGCAGTGGACACAGCGAGGACACAGCGGGACACAGCGGGTACACTGCGGGAACATAGCGGGACACAGCGGGGTACAGAGCGGTACACAGCGGGGTCACAGAGTGGTACACAGCGGGACACAGCGGGAAACACAACGAGGTCACAGCGGGGGACAAAGCGGGACAACACGGGACACAGTGTGACACAGCAGGACACAGCGGGACACAGCGGGGGACACAGGGGGCACAGCAGAGGACAGAGAGGTGACACAGCGGGACACAGCGGGGACACCGCTGGACACAACAGGGTACACAGAGGGACACAGCGGGCACACAGTGGGGACACAGCGGGACACAGCGGGACACAACGGGGACAGAGCAGGACAGAGCCTGACACAGCGAGGACACATTGGGCCACAGCGGGACACAGAGGAACTCAGCGGGAGACACAGCAGTACACAGCAGGACACAGTGTGACACAGCGGGGAGACAGCAGGGACACAGTGGGGGACACAGCGGGACACAGCAGGTCACAGCGGGGCACAAAGCGGGACACAGCAGGGGAAACAGAGGGGTTCACAGCGGGACACAGCGGGGAACACAGCGCGGACACAGTGGGACAGAGCGGGACAAAGCGTCGATACAGAGGGCACAGAGCGGGTCACAGCAAGGACACAGCGGGACACAGCGGGACACAGTGGGGGACACAGGGGGACACAGCGGGAACACAGCGGGACACAGCAGTGGACACAGCGGGACACAGCGTGGGACACAGCAAGGAAACAGCGGGACACAACGGGACACAGCGGGACACAGCGGGGACACAGCGGGACACAACGGGACACAGCGGGGGACACAGCGAGGACACAGCGGGTCACAGCGGGACACAGCGTGGGACAAAGCAGGAGACAGCGGGGGACACTGCGAGGACACAGCTGGACACAGCGGGGTACACAGCGGGACACAGCGGAGGATACAGAAGGGTACACAGCAGGACACAGAGAGAAACACAGCGAGGTCACAGCGGGGGCCAAAGCAGGACAACACGGGACACAGTGGGACACAGTGGGACACAGCGGGGACACTGCAGGGGCACAGCGGGGCAAAACGGGCGACACAGCGGGACACAGTGGGACAAAGCGGGGGAAACAGCGGGGGACAGCTGGGGACAGAGAGGGGACAAAGCGGGACACCGGGGGCACACAGTGGGGACACAGCGGGGGACACAGCGGAACACAGCGGGTCACAGCCGGGGACACTGCTGGACACAGCGGGGGACACAGAGGGGTACACAGCGGGACACAGCCAGGAACACAGCGCGGACACAGTGGGACACACCGGGACACAGCATCAATACAGCGGGGACAGAGCGGGTCACAGCAGGGACACAGCGAGACACAGCGGGGGACACAGTGTGACACAGCAGGGACACAGCGGGACACAGCGGGGGACACAGCGGAACACAGCTTGGGACACAGCGAGGACAAAGCGGGACACAGCGGGACACAGCGGGGACACACCAGGGACACAGCAGGGACACAGCGGCGGACACAGCGGGGGACTCAGCGGGACACAACGGGGAACACAGCTGGGGACACAACGGGACGGGACACAGCAGTGGACACAGCAAGGACACAGCGGGACACAGAGGGAACACTGCGGGAACATAGAGGGACACAGCGGGATACCGAGCGGGACACAGCGGGGTCACAGAGTGGTACCCAGCGGGACACAGCGGGAAACACAACGAGGTCACAGCGGGGGACAAAGCGGGACAACACGGGACACAGTGTGACACAGCGGGACACAGCGGGACACAGCGGGACACAGCGGGGGACACAGCGGGGGACAGAGAGGGGACACAGCGGGACACAGCAGGGACACAGCTGGACACAGCGGGGTACACAGAGGGACACAGCGGGCACACAGTGGGGACACAGCGGGACACAGCGGGGACAGAGCAGGACAGAGCATGACACAGCGAGGACACATTGGGCCACAGCGAGGTACACAGCTGGGGACACAACGGGACACAGCGGGGGACACAGCGAGGACACAGCCGGACACAGCGGGACACAGCGGGACACTGCGGGACACAGCGGGGTACACAGCGGGACACAGCGGGTCACAGCTGGGGGCATAGCGGGAACACAGCGGGACACAGCGGGGGACACAGCGAGGACACAGCGTGACACAGCGGAACACAGAGGTGGACACAGCGGGACATAGTGGGGGCCACAGCGGGGGACACAGCGGGACACAGCGGGACACAGCGGGGGACACAGGAAGGACACAGCGGTACACAGTGGGGGACAGAGCGAGGACACATTGGGACACAGCGGGGACACAGCGGGACTGAGCGGGGGACACAGCATTACACAGCGGGACACAGCGGGACACAGCGGGGACACAGCAGGGACACAGCGGGGGACACAGCGGGAAACAGCGGGGGACACAGAGGGGTACACAGCGGGGAATACAGTGAGGCCAAAGCAGAACACAGCGTGGGACAGAGCGAGGACACAGCGGGACACAGCGGGGGACACAGCGGAACACAGCTTGGGACACAGCGAGGACAAAGCGGGACACAGCGGGACACAGCGGGACACAGCGGGGACACACCAGGGACACAGCAGGGACACAGCGGCGGACACAGCGGGGGACTCAGCGGGACACAACGGGGAACACAGCTGGGGACACAACGGGACACAACAGTGGACACAGCAAGGACACAGCGGGACACAGCGGGGTCACTGCGGGAACATAGAGGGACACAGCGGGATACCGAGCGGGACACAGCGGGGTCACAGAGTGGTACACAGCGGGACACAGCGGGAAACACAACGAGGTCACAGCGGGGGACAAAGCGGGACAACACGGGACACAGTGTGACACAGCGGGACACAGCGGGACACAGCGGGACACAGCGGGGGACACAGCGGGGGACAGAGAGGGGACACAGCGGGACACAGCGGGGACAGAGCAGGACAGAGCATGACACAGCGAGGACACATTGGGCCACAGCGAGGTACACAGCTGGGGACACAACGGGACACAGCGGGGGACACAGCGAGGACACAGCGGGACACAGCGGGACACAGCGGGACACTGCGGTAACATAGCGGGACACAGCGGGGTACACAGCGGGACACAGCGAGTCACAGCTGGGGACATATCGGGGACACAGCGGGACACAGCGGGGGACACAGCGAGGACACAGCGTGACACAGCGGAACACAGCGGGGGACAAAGCGGGAGACAGCGGGGGACACAGCGAGGACACAGAGGGACACAGCGGCCACACAGAGGGGACTCAGCGGGGGACACAGCAGGGGACAAAGAGGGACACCACGGGACACAGTGTGACACAGTGGGACACAGCGGGACCCTGCGGGGACACAGCAGGACAA
>NW_012298603.1:0-3960 GCF_000151885.1 Dipodomys ordii | reverse complement strand
TCAGAGAGCAGGAGAAGCAGAAGAAGCAGAAGCAAAAGGAGAAAGAGAAGGAGAAGAAGGAGAAGCAGAAGTAGAATCAGAAGAAGCAGAAGAAGAAGAAGAAGAAGAAGAAGAAGAAGAAGAAGAAGAAGAAGAAGAAGAAGAAGAAGAAGAAGAAGAAGCAAAACAAACAGAAGAAGGAGAAGAGCAGAAGCAGAAAGAAAAGCAGAAGTAGAAGGAGAAGCAGAAAGAGAAGCAGGAGAAGCAGAAGTAGTAGGAGAAGCAGAAGCAGAAGAAACAGGAAAAGCCGAAGAAGCAGAAGCAGAATCTGAAGCAGGAGGAGAAACAGAAGAAGCACAATCTGAAGCAGAATCAGAAGAAACAGAAATAGTAGAATAAACAGAAGCAAAAGCAACATGAGAAGAAGAAGAAGAAGACGGAGAATTCGAAAGAGAAGGATTAGGAGTAGGAGAAGGAAAAGGATAAGCAGAAGCAGAAAGAGACGCAGAAGGAGAAGCAGCACGAGAATTAGGAGAAGCAGGAGAAGCAGAAGTAGGAGAAGCAGAAGAAACAGAAGACGCAGAAGCAGAATGAGAAGCAGAAGGAGAAATTGAAGCAGAAGCAGAAGCAGAAGAAGCAGAAGCAGAAGGAGAAGCAGAAGAAGGAGAAGGAGAAGGAGAAACCGAAAGAGAAGCAGAAAGAGAAGCAGAACGAGAAGCAGGAGAAGCAGAAGCAGCAGAAGCAGAAGCAGAAGAAACAAAAGAAGGAGAAGAAGCAGAAGCAGAAGGAGAAGCAGAAACAGAAGGAAAGCAGAAAGAGAAGCAGGAGAAGCAGAAGAAGCAGCAGCAGGAGAAGCAGAAGCAGAAGAAGCCGAAGAAGCAGAAGCAGAACCTGAAGCAGAAGGAGAAGCAGGAGAAGCAGAAGAAGCAGAATCTGGAGAAGCAGAAGGAGAAGCAGAAGCAGAAAGAGAATCAAAAGCAGAAGGAGAAGCAGAAGGAGAAGCAGAAGAAACAGAAGAATCAGAGGCAGTAGCAGAAGAAGCAGAAGATGCAGAAGCAGAAGGAGAAGCAGAAGGAAAAGCAGAAGAACGAGAAGGTGAAGGAGAAACAGAAGGAGAAGCAGAAAGAGAAGCAGAAGAAGGAGCAGAAGAAGGAAAAGCAGCAAGAGAAGCAGAAAGAGCAGCTGAAGGAGAAGCAGGAGATGCAGAAACAGGAGAAGCAGAAGCAGAAGAAACACGAGAAGGACAAGAAGCAGAAGCAGAAGGAGAAGCAAAAACAGAAGGAGAAGCAGAAAGAGAAGGAGGGGAAGCAGAAGAAGCAGAAGCAGGAGAAGCAGAAGCATAAGAATCCGAAGAAGCAGAAGCAGAACCTGAAGCAGAAGGAGAAGCTGGAGAAGCAGAAGAAGAAGAATCTGGAGAAGAAGAATGAGAAGCAGAAGGAGAAGCAGAAGCCGAAAGAGAATCAAAAGCAGAAAGAGAAGCAGAAGAAACAGAAGAAGTAGAAGCAGTAGCAGTTGTAGCAGGAGCAGAACGAGAAGCAGAGGGAAAAGCAGAAGAACAAGAAGGAGAAGGAGAAACAGAAGGAGAAGCAGAAGGAGAAGCAGAAAGAGAAGCAGGTAAAGCAGATGAAGAAGAAGCAGAAGGAGAATCAGAAGGAGAAGCAGAGGAAGGAGAAAGAGAAGAAGAAGAAGATGCAGAAGGAGAAGCAGAAGCAGAAGGAGAAGCAGGAAAAGCAGAAGAAGCATAAGCAAAAGGAGAAGCAATAGAAGGAGAAGGAGAAGCAGAAGCAGAAGAAGAAGCATAAGGACAAGCACAAGCAGAAGGAGATGCAGAAGGAGAAGCAGGAGAAGCAGAAGAAGCAGAAGCTGAAGGAGAAGCAGAAGTAGGAGAAGGAGAAGGAGGAGAAGCAGAAGCAGAAGGAGAAGCAGAAGCGGAATGAGAAGCAGAAAGAGAAGCAGGAGAAGCACAAGAAGCAGAAGCAGGAGAAGCCGAAAGAGAAGAAGCAGAAGAAGCAGAATCAGAATCAGAAGTAGAAGCAGAAGCAGAAGGAGAAGCAGCAGAAGAAGTAGAACCAGAAATTCAGGCAGGAGAAACAGAAGAAGCAGAGCAGAAGCAGAAGGAGAAGCAAAAAGAGAAGCAGAAGAAGAAGTAGAAGAACCAGCAGAAGGAGAAGCAGCAGAAGAAGCAGAAATACAAGCAGGAGAAGCCGAAGCAGAAAGAGAAGTAGAAGCAGAAGAAGCAGAAGAAGAAGAAGAAGCAGTAGAAGCATAAGAAGCCGAAGCAGGAGAAGCAGACCCAGAAGAAAAAGAAGAAGCATAAGAAGCAGAAGCAGAGTGAGAAACAGAAGAAGGAGAAGGAGCAGCCGAAGGTGAAGCAGAAGGAGATGCAGAAGGAGAAAGAGAAGCAGAAACAGAAGGAGAAGAATAAGGAGAATTTGGAGAATCAGAATAAGCAGAAGCAGAAGCAGAAAGAGAAGGAGAAGAAGGAGAAGGAGAAGCAGAAGGAGAAGGACAATTAGGAGAAGCAGAAGAAGCAGAAGAGGGAGAAGAAGCAGCAAAAGAAGAAGAAACAGAAGAAAGAGAAGGAGCAGAAGGAGAAGCAGAAGCAGAAGGAGAAGCAGAAAGAGAAGCAGAAGAAGCAGTAGCAGGAGAAGCAGAAGCAGAAGAAACAGAAGCAGCCCAAGAACCAGAAGGAGAACCTGAAGCAGAAGGAGAAGCAGAAGCAGCAGAAGCTGGAAAAGCAGAAGCAGAAGAAACAGAACAAGCAGAAGAAGCAGAAGCAGAACGAGAAGCAGAAGAAGAAGAAGGAGAAAGAGAAGGATTAGGAGTAGGAGGAGCAGAAGCAGAATAAGAAGCTGAAAGAGAAGCAGAAGGAGAAGCAGAAGGAGAAACAGAAGAAGCAGAAGCAGGAGAAGCAGAAGCAGAAGAAGATTGAGAAGCACAAGAAGAAGAAATTGAAGGAGAAGGAGAATGAGACGGAGAAGCAGAAGGAGAAGTAGGAGAAGCAGAAGAAGAAGTAGAAGGAGAAGCAGAAGCAGAAGAAACAGAAGAAGGAGAAGAGCAGAAGCAGAAGCAGAAGGAGAAGCAGAAGCAGAAGGAGAAGCAGAAGAAGAAGAAGCTGAAGCAGAAGAAGAAGAAACAGAAAAAGCAGAAGAAGCAGAAGAAGAAGCAGCAGGAGAAGCAGAAGAAGAAGAAGGAGAAAGAGAAGGATTAGGCGTAGGAGAAACAGAAGGATAAGCAGAAGCAGAAAGAGAAGGAGAAGGAGAAGCAGGAGAAGCAGGAGAAGCAGAAGGAGGAGAAGCAGGAGAAGCAGAAGCATAATGAAAGGCAGAAGAAGGAGAAATTGAAACAGAAGAAGATGCAGAAGGAGAAGCAGAAGCAGAAGCAGTAGTAGAAGCAGAAGAAGGAGAAGCAGAAGGAGAAGCATAAAGAGAAACAGAAGGAGAAGCAGGAGAAGCAGAAGCAGGAGAAGGAGAATCAGAAGAAATAGAAGAAGGAGAAGAAGCAGAAGCAGAAAGAGAAGCAGAAACAGAAGGAGAAGCAGAAATAGAAGCAGAAGAAGCCGAAGAAGCAAAAGGAGAACCTGAAGCAGAAGGTGAAGCTGGAGAAGCAGCAGAAGAAGAATCTGGAGAAGAAGAAGGAGAACCAGAAGGAGAAGCAGAAGCAGAAAGAGATTCAAATGCAGAAGGAGAAGCAGAAGAAACAGAAGAAGCAGAAGCAGTAGCAGAAGAAGCTGAAGATGCAGAAGCAGAAAGAGAAGCAGAAGGAATAGCAGAAGAATGAGAAGGAGAAACAGAAGGAGAAGCAGAGAGAGAAGCAGAAGAAGCAGAAGGAGAAGCAGAAGAAGAAACAGAAGCAGAAGAAGCAGCAGATGGAGAAGCAGAAGTAGAAGGAGATGCAGAAGGAGAAGCAAGAGAAGCAGAAGCAGTAGAAAAAGAATAAGCATATGAAGATGAATCAGAGGGAGTAGAGAAGACGGAGAAG
>NW_012298602.1:0-3960 GCF_000151885.1 Dipodomys ordii | reverse complement strand
CCTTTATTTTTTTTTTAGATGTATTTTATTGTTGAAGTTGATGAAGTTGTATATGAATTTGAAGTCGTTGAGGATGATGATGTAGTTGAAGAAGGTGAAGGAGAAGGGAGAAGGAGAAGGAGAAGGAGAAGTAGAAGAAGATGAAGTAGAAGAAGAAGAAGAAGATGAAGATGAAGAAGAAGAAGAAGAAGAAGAAGAAAAAGAAGAAGAAGCAAAAGGAGAAGAAGGAGCAAAAGGAGAAGAAGGAGCAAAATGAGAAGGAGAAGCAGAAGCAGAAGAGAAAGAAGCAGAAGGAGAACAGAAGGAGAAGCAGAAAGAGAAGCAGGAGAAGCAGAAGAAACAGAAGCAGGAGAAGCAGAAGCAGAAGAAAAAGAAGAAGCATGAGAAGCAGAAGCAGAGGGAGAAGGAGAAGGTGTAGAAGCAGAAGGAGAAGCAGAAGGAAAAGCAGAAGAACGAGAAGGAGAAGGAGAAACAGAAGGAGAAGCAGAAGGAGAGGCAGAGTGAGAAGCCGAAGGAGTAGCAGGAAAAGCACAAGAAGCAGAAGCAAAAGGTGAACCAAAAGAAGCAGGAGAAGCAAAAGCAGAAGAAGAAGCATAAGAACAAGCACAAGCAGAAGGAGATGCAGAAGGAGAAGCAGGAGAAGCAGAAGAATCAGAAGCTGAAGGAGAAGCAGAAATAGGAGAAGGAGAAGGAGAAGGAGGAGAAGCAGAAGCAGAAGGAGAAGCAGAAGCAGAATGAGTAGCAGAAAGAGAAGCAGGAGAAGCACAAGAAGCAGAAGCAGGAGAACCCGAAAGAGAAGAAGAAGAAGAAGCAGAAAAAGAAGCAGGAGAAGCAGGAGAAGCAGGAGAAGCTAAGAAGCAGAAGCATCTGAAGCAGAAGCAAAAGAAACAGAAGCAAAAGCAGAAGTAGAAGCAGAAGAACTGAGAAGGAGAAAGAGAAATATAAGGAGAAGCAGAAGGAGAAGCAGAAGCAGAAGGAGAAGCAGAAGTAGGAGAAGGAGAAGGAAGAGCAGCAGAAGCAATAGGAGAAGCAGAAGGAGAAGCAGAAGCAGAAGGAGAAGCAGAAAGAGAAGCAGTAGAAGCAGAAGAAGCAGGAATAGCAGAAGCAAAAGAAGGAGAAGAAGAAGAAGAAGGAGAAGAAGAAGAAGAAGAAGAAGAAGAAGAAGAAGAAGAAGAAGAAGAAGAAGAAGAAGAAGAAGAAGAAGAAGAAGAAGAAGAAGAAGAAGAAGAAGAAGGAGAAGGAGAAGCATAAGGAGAAGCAGTAGAAGCAGAAGAAGCAGAAGCAGGAGAAGCAGAAGCAGAAGAAAAAGAATAAGCATAAGAAGCAGAATCAGAGGGAGAAGCAGAAGGAGAAGGAGCAGCAGAAGGAGAAGCAGAAGCAGAAAGAGAAGCAGAAACAGAAGGAGAACAAGAAGGAGAAGCAGGAGAATCAGAAGAAGTAGAAGTAGAAGCAGAAAGAGAAGGAGAAGAAGGAGAAGCAGAAGTAGAATCAGAAGAAACAGAAGAAGAAGCAGCAGAAGAAACAGAAGCAAAAGAAACAGAAGAAGGAGAAGAGCAGAAGCAGAAGCAGAAGGAGAAGCAGAAGAAGTAGGAGAAGCAGAAAGAGAAGCAGGAGAAGCAGAAGAAGCAGGAGAAGCAGAAGCATAAGAAACAGAAGAAGCCGAAGAATCAGAAGCAGAATCTGAAGCAGAAGGAGAAACAGAAGAAGCACAATCTGAAGCAGAAGCAGAAGAAACAGAAATAGTAGAATAAACAGAAGCAGAAGCAGCAGGAGAAGCAGAAGAAGAAGAAGGAGAAGGCAAAAGAGATGGAGTAGGAGTAGGAGAAGCAGAAGGATAAGCAGAAGCAGAAAGAGAAGCAGAAGGAGAAGCAGCACGAGAAGCAGGAGAAGCAGAAGAAGCAGAAGCAGGAGAAGCAGAAAAAACAGAAGACGCAGAAGCAGAATGAGAAGCAGAAGGAGAAATTGAAGCAGAAGGAGAAGCAGAAGAAGAAGGAGAAGGAGAGGGAGAAGCAGAAAGAGAAGCAGAACGAGAAGCAGGACAAGCAGCAGCAGGAGAAGCAGAAGCAGAAGAAACAGAAGAAGGAGAAGAAGCAGAAGCAGAAGGAAAAGCAGAAACAGAAGGAAAAGCAGAAGGAGAAGCAGAAGCAGCAGCAGGAGAAGCAGAAGCAGAAGAAGCCGAAGAAGCAGAAGCAGAACCTGAAGCAGAAGGAGAAGCAGGAGACGGGGAAGAAGCAGAATCTGGAGAAGCAGAAGGAGAAGCAGAAGCAGAAAGAGAAGCAAAAGCAGAAGGAGAAGTAGAAGACACAGAAGAAGCAGACGCAGTAGCAGAAGCAGCAGAAGATGCAGAAGCAGAAGGAGAAGCAGAAGGAAAAGCAGAAGAACGAGAAGGAGAAGGAGAAGGAGAAACAGAAGGAGAAGCAGAAAGAGAAGCAGAAGAAGGAGCAGGAAAAAGAAAACAGCAGGAGAAGCAGAAAGAGCAGCAGAAGGAGAAGCAGGAGATGCAGAAACAAGAGAAGCAGAAGCAGAAGAAACAGGAGAAGGACAAGAAGCAGAAGCAGAGGGAGAAGCAGAAACAGAAGGAGAAGCAGAAAGAGAAGTAGGGGAAGCAGAAGAAGCAGAAGCAGGAGAAGCAGAAGCATAAGAATCCGAAGAAGAAGAAGCAGAACCTGAAGCAGAAGGAGGATCAGGAGAAGCAGAAGAAGCAGAATCTGGAGAAACAGAATGAGAAGCTGAAGGAGAAGCAGAAGCAGAAAGAGAATCAAAAGCAGAAGGAGAAGCAGAAGAAACAGAAGAAGTAGAAGCCGTAGCAGTTGTAGCAGAAGCAGAACGAGAAGCAGAAGGAAAAGCTGAAGAACAAGAAGGAGAAACAGAAGGAGAAGCAGAAAGAGAAGCAGGTAAAGCAGAAGAAGAAGAAGCAGGAGGAGAATCAGAAGGAGAAGCAGAAGAAGGAGAAGCAGAAGCAGAAGAGGATGCAGAAGAAGAACCAGGAGAAGCAGAAGAAGCAGAAGGAGAAGAAGGACAAGCAGAAGAAACAGAAGCTGAAGGAGAAGCAGAAGTAGGAGAAGGAGAAGGAGGAGAAACAGAAGCCGAAGGAGAAGCAGAAGCGGAATGAGAAGTAGAAAGAGAAGCAGGAGAAGCACAAGAAGCAGAAGCAGGAGAAGCCGAAAGAGAAGAAGCAGAAGAAGCAGAAACAGAAGCAGAAGTAGAAGCAGAAGCAGTAGGAGAAGCAGCAGAAGAAGTAGAACCAGAAATTCAGGCAAGAGAAACAGAAGAAGCAGAAGCAGAAGCAGAAGGAGAAGCAAAAAGAGAAGCAGAAGAAGAACTAGAAGAAGGAGCAGAAGGAGAAGCAGCAGAAGAAGCAGAAAAAGAAGTAGGAGAAGCAGAAGCAGAAAGAGAAGTAGAACCAGAAGAAGCAGAAGCAGAAGAAGAAGCAGTAGAAGCATAAGAAGCAGAAGCAGGAGAAGCAGAAGCAGAAGAAAAAGAAGAAGCAGAAGAAGCAGAAGCAGACGGAGACACAGAAGAAGGAGAAAGAGCAGCAGAAGGTGAAGCAGAAGGAGATGCAGAAGCAGAAAGAGAAGCAGAAACAGAAGGAGAAGAAGAAAGAGAAGTTGGAGAATCAGAAGAAGCAGAAGAAGCAGAAAGAGAAGCAGAAGAAGGAGAAGGAGAAGCAGAATGAGAAGGACAAGCAGAAGAAGCAGAAGAAGCAGAAGCGGGAGAAGGAGAAGAAGAAGAAGAAACAGAAGAAGGAGAAGGAGCAGAAGGAAAAGCAGAAGCAGAAGGAGAAGCAGAAAGAGAAGCAGAAGAAGCAGTAGCAGGAGAAGCAGAAGCAGAAGAAACAGAAGAAGCCCAAGAACCAGAAGGAGAACCTGAAGCAGAAGGAGAAGCAGAAGCAGCAGAAGCTGGAAAAGCAGAAGCAGAAGAAACAGAACAAGCAGAAGAAGCAGGAGCAGAACGAGAAGC
>NW_012298601.1:0-3961 GCF_000151885.1 Dipodomys ordii | reverse complement strand
TTGGTTAAATCTTGTTGTTGCTGTTATCATGTGATTCAGTTGTATCTTTATGTTGCTGTATCTGTATGTTATCTATAAGTGTTAATTAATGCAGATGTTTTATCAGATATTGTATGTGGAATCAGAAGAATGTTTTTGGAAGGAGAAGCAGATATTTTTTTGCAGAAAGAGAAGCAGAAAGAGAAGCACAACGAGAAGCAGGAGAAGCAGAAGCAGGAGAAGCAGAAGCAAAAGAAACATAAGAAGGAGAAGAAGCAGAAGCAGAAGGAGAAGCAGAAACAGAAGGAAAAGCAGAAGTAGAAGCAGGAGCAGCAGAAGAAGCAGCAGCAGGAGAAGCAGAAGCAGAAGAAGCCGAAGAAGCAGAAGCAGAACCTGAAGCAGAAGGAGAAGCAGGAGAAGCAGAAGAAGCAGAATCTGGAGAAGCAGAAGGAGAAGCAGAAGCAGAAAGAGAAGCAAAAGCAGAAGGAGAAGCAGAAGAAACAGAAGAAGCAGAGGCAGTAGCAGAAGAAGCAGAAGATGCAGAAGCAGAAGGAGAAGCAGAAGCAGTAGTAGAAGCAGAAGAAGGAGAAGCAGAAGGAGAAGCATAAAGAGAAACAGAAGGAGAAGCAGGAGAAGCAGAAGCAGGAGAAGCAGAATCAGAAGAAATAGAAGAAGGAGAAGAAGCAGAAGCAGAAATAGAAGCAGAAACAGAAGGAGAAGCAGAAAAAGAAGCAGAAGAAGCAGAAGAAGCAAAAGCAGATCCTAAACCAGAAGGAGAAGCAGGAGAAGCAGAAGAAGCAGAATCTGGAGAAGCAGAAGGAGAAGCAGAAGGAGAAGCAGAAGCAGAAAGAGACGCAAAAGCAGAATGAGAAGCAGAAGAAACAGAAGAAGCAGAATCAGTAGCAGAAGAAGCTGAAGATGCAGAAGCAGAAAGAGAAGCAGAAGGAATAGCAGAAGAACGAGAAGGAGAAATAGAAGGAGAAGCAGAAGGAGAACCAGGAAAAGCAGACGAAACAGAAGCAGACGGAGAAGCAGAAGAAGGAGAAGGAGAAGCCGGAGCAGAAGAAGAAGCAGAAGGAAAAGCACAAGCAGAAGGAGATGCAGAAGGAGAAGCAGGAAATGCAGAAGACGGAGAAGCAGAAGAAGAAGAAGGAGAAGAATCAGAATCAGAAGGAACAGAAGCAGAAATAGAAAGAGAAGCCGACAAAGAGAAGCTGAATGAGAAGCAGGAGAAGCAGAAGAAGCACAAGCGGGAGAAGCAGAAGAAGAAGAAACAGAAGAAGGAGAAGGAGCAGAAGCAGAAGGAGAAGCAGAAGGAGAAGCAGAAAGAGAAGCAGGAAAAGCAGAAGAAGCAGAAGCAGGAAAAGCAGAAGGAGAAGAAACAGGAGAAGTACAAGAAGCAGAGAGAGAAGCAGTAGAAGCAGAAGAGGCAGGAAAAGCAGAAGCAGAAGAAAGAGAAGAAGAAGAAGAAGAAGCAGCAGCAGCATAAGGAGAAGTATAAGGAGAAGCATAAGGAGAAGTATAAGGAGAAGCAGTAGAAGCAGAAGAAGCAGAAGCAGGAGAAGCTGAAGCAGAAGAAAAAGAATAAGCAAAAGAAGCAGAAGCAGAAGCAGTGAGAGAAGCAGAAGAAGGAGAAGGAGAAGGAGCAGCAGAAGGAGAAGCAGAAGCAGAAAGAGAAGCAGAAACAGAAGGAGAACAAGAAGGAGAAGCTGGAGAATCAGAAGAAGCAGAAAGAGAAGGAGAAGAAGGAGAAGCAGAAGTAGAATCAGAAGAAACAGAAGAAGAAGAAGCAGAAGAAACAGAAGCAAAAGAAACAGAAGAAGAAGAGCAGAAGCAGAAGCAGAAGGAGAAGCAGAAGCAGAAGGAGAAGCAGAAAGAAAAGCAGGAGAAGCAGAAGAAGCAGGAGAAGCAGAAGCAGAAGAAACAGGAGAAGCAGAAGCAGAATCTGAAGCAAGCAGAAGGAGAAACAGAAGAAGCACAATCTGAAGCAGAAGCAGAAGAAACAGAAATAGTAGAATAAGCAGAAGCAGAAGCACCAGGAGAAGCAGAAGAAGAAGAAGGAGAAGGCGAAAGAGAAGGATTAGGAGTAGGAGAAGCAAAAGGATAAGCAGAACCAGAAAGAGACGCAGAAGGAGAAGCAGCACGAGAAGTAGGAGAAGCAGGAGAAGCAGAAGAAACAGAAGACACATAAGCATAATGAGAATCAGAAGGAGAAATTGAAGCAGAAGCAGAAGGAGAAGCAGAAGCAGAAGGAGAAGCAGAAGAAGGAGAAGGAGAAGCAGAAAAAGAAGCAGAACGAGAAGCAGGAGAAGCAGAAACAGAAAAAACAGAAGAAGGAGAAGAAGCAGAAGCAGAAGGAGAAGCAGAAACAGAAGGAAAAGCAGAAAGAGAAGCAGGAGAAGCAGAAGAAGAAGCAGCAGGAGAAGCAGAAGCAGAAGAAGCCGAAGAAGCAGAAGCAGAACCTGAAGCAGAAGGAGAAGCAGTAGAAGCTGAAGAAGCAGAATCTGGAGAAGCAGAAGGAGAAGCAGTAGATGCAGGAGAAGCAGAAGAAATAGAATAAGCAAAAGAAGCAGAAGCAGTGGGAGAAGCAGAAGAAGGAGAAGGAGAAGGAGCAGCAGAAGGAGAAGCAGAAGCAGAAAGAGAAGCAGAAACAGAAGGAGAACAAAAGGAGAAGCAGGAGAATCAGAAGAAGCAGAAGTAGAAACAGAAAGAGAAGTAGAAGAAGGAGAAGCAGAAGTAGAATCAGATAGAAACAGAAGAAGAAGAAGAAGAAGAAACAGAAGCAAAAGAAAGAGAAGAAGGAGAAGAGCAGGAGCAGAAGCAGAAGCAAAAGAAGAAGCAGAAGGAGAAGCAGAAAGAGAAGCAGGAGAAGCTGAAGAAGCAGGAGAAGAAGAAGCAGAAGAAACAGGAGAAGCCGAAGAAGCAGAAGCAGAATCTGAAGCAGAAGGAGAAACAGAAGAAGCACAATGTGAAGCAGAAGCAGAAGAAACAGAAATAGTAGAATAAGCAGTAGCAGAAGCACCAGGACAAGCAGAAGAACAAGAAGGAGAAGGCGAAAGAGAAGGATTAAGAGTAGGAGAAGCAAAAGGATAAGCAGAAGCAGAAAGAGACGCAGAAGGAGAAGCAGCACGAGAAGTAGGAGTAGCAGGAGAAGAAGAAGCAGGAGAAGCAGAAGAAACAGAAGGCGTAGAAGCAGAATGAGAAGCAGAAGGAGAAATTGAAGCAGAAGCAGAAGCAGAAGCAGAAGAAGAAGCAGAAGAAGGAGAAGGACAAGGAGAAGGAGAAAGAGAAGGAGAAAGAGAAGCAGAAAGAGAAGCAGAACGAGAAGCAGGAGAAGCAGAAGCTGGAGAAGCCGAAGCAGAAGAAACAGAAGAAAGGGAAGAAGCAGAAGCAGAAGGAGAAGCAGAAACAGAAGGAAAAGCAGAAAGAGAAGCAGGAGAAGCAGAAGAAGCAGCAGCAGGAGAAGCAGAAGCAGAAGAAGCCGAAAAAGAAAAAGCAGAACCTGAAGCAGAAGGAGAAGTAGAAGAAGCAGAATCTGGAGAAGCAGAAGGAGAAGCAGAAGCAGAAAGAGAAGCAAAAGCAGAAAGAGAAGCAGAAGAAACAGAACAAGCAGAGGCAGTAGTAGAAGAAGCAGAAGATTCAGAAGCAGAAGGAGAAGCAGAAGGAAAAGCAGAAGAACTAGAAGGAGAAGGAGAAACAGGAGTAGAAGCAGAAAGAGAAGCAGAAGAAGGAGCAGTAGAAGGAAAAGCGGCAGGAGAAACAGAAAGAGCAGCAGAAGGAGAAGCAGGAAATGCAGAAACAGGAGAAGAACAAGCAGAAGAAACAGAAAAAGGACAAGAAACAGAAGCAGAAGTAGAAGCAGAGAGAGAAGGAGGGGAAGCAGAAGAAGCAGAAGCAGGAGAAGCAGAAGCATAAGAATCCGAAGAAGCAGAAGCAGAACCTTAAGCAGAAGGAGAAGCAGGAGAAGCAGAAGAATCAGATG
>NW_012298600.1:0-3962 GCF_000151885.1 Dipodomys ordii | reverse complement strand
CTGTGTCCAGCTGTGTACTGCTGTGTCCCCCACTGAGTCCCGCTGTGTCGTCGCTGTGTCCCCTGGTGTGTCCCGCTGTGTCCCCCCTGTGTCTCCCGCTGTGTCCTGCTGTGTCCCTCTGTGTCCTCTGCTGTGTCCCCTGCTCTGTCTCACTGTGTCCCCCGGGGTGTCCCGCTGTGTCCTGCTGTGAACTGCTGTGTCCCCCGCTCAGTCCCGCTGTGTCCCCGCTGTGTCCCAATGTGTCCTCGCTGTGTCCCCCGCTGTGTACCGCTGTGTCCCGCTATGTCCGCCGGTGTGTCCCTGCTGTGCCCCGCTGTGTCCCTGCTGTGTCCCGCTGTGTCCCTCTGTGTCCTCGCTGTGTCCCCCGCTGTGTCCCGCTGTGTCCCGCTCTGTCCGCCGCTGTGTCCCTGCTGTGCCCCGCTGTGTCCCCGTTGTGTCCCTCTGTGTCCCTCTGTGTCCTCGCTCTGTCCCCCGCTGTGTCCCGCTGTGTTCCCGCTGTGTCCCAACCTGTGTCCCACTGTGTACCACGCTGTGTCCTGCTATGTTCCCGCAGTGTCCCCGCTGTGTCCCGCTGTGTCCCCCTGTGTCCTCGCTGTGTCCCCCGCTGTGTCCCGCTGTGTCCACCGCTTTGTCACCGCTGTGTCCCGCTGTGTCCTCGCTGTGTCCCCCGCTGTCTCCCGCTCTGTCCCCCGCTGTGTCTCACGCTTTGTCCCCGCTGTGTCCCACTGTGTCCCGCTGTGTGCCGCTGTGCCCCCACTGTGTCCCGTTGTGCCCACAGCTGTGTACCACGCTGTGTAACGCTGTGTCCCCACTGTATCGACGCTGTGTCCCGCTGGATCCCGTTGGGTCCTCGCAGTGTTCCCCGCTGTGTCCCACTGTGTCCCCCGCTGTGTCCACCGCTGTGTCCTCGCTGAGTCCCCCGATGTGTCCTGCTGTGTCCTCGATGGGTCTCCCGCTGTGTCTCGCTGTGTCCCCCTCTGTGTCCCGCTGTGTCCCACTGTGTCCCGCTCTGTCCCTGCTGTGTCCCGCTGTGTCCCGCTGTGTCCCGGCTGTGTGCCTGCTGTGTACCGCTGTGTCCTCCGTTGTTTCAGGCTGTGTCACCGCTGTGTCTCGCTGTGTCCCCTCTCTGTCTCCGCTGCCCCTCGATGTGTCCCCCGCGGTGTCCCGCTGTGTCCCGCTGTATCACACTGTGTCTCATGGTGTCCCGATTGGTCCCCAGCTGTGTCCCCCGCTGAATCCCCTCTGTGTCGCCGCTGTGTCCTGCTGTGTCCTCGCTGTGTCTCCCGCTGTCTCCCGCTTTGGTCCCTCTTTGTCCCGCTCTGTCCCGCTGTGTCCTCGCTTTGGCCCCCGCTGTTTCCAATTGTGTCCCAGCTGTGTCCCGCTGTGTCCCCCGCTGTTTCCCTGCTGTGTCTCCGCTCTGTCCCTCTGTGTACCCCGCTGTGTCCAGCTTTGTCCCTGATGTGTCTCGCTCTGTCCCACTGTGTCCCGCTGTGTCCCCCGCTGTGTCCCGCTGTGTCCCCGCAGGGTCACCGCTGTTTCCCGCTGTGTCCCGCTGTGTTCCGTGGTGTCCCGCTTGTCCCCTGCTCTGTCCCCCGCTGTGTCCCGCTGTGTCCTCGCTGTGTCCCCCGCTGTCTCCCGCTCTGTCCCCTGCTGTGTCTCACGCTTTGTCCCGTCTGTGTCCCACTATGTCCCGCTGTGTCCCGCTGTGTCCACCACTGTGTCCCTTTGTGTCCCCAGCTGTGTAACCCGCTGTGTAACGCTGTGAATCCCGCTGTATCGAGGCTGTGTCCCGCTGGGTCCCGCTGTGTCTTTGCTCTGTTATTCGTGGTTACCCCTCTGTCCCCTGCTGTGTCCCCTGCTCTGTCCTATTGTGTCCCCCGCTGTGTCTTGTTGTGTCCTACTGTGTCCCGTGGTGTCCCGCTTTTTTCCCACTATGTCCCCTGCTGAGTCCCCTCTGTGTCCCCGCTGTGTCCAGCTGTGTCCTCGCTGTGTCCTCTGCTGTCTCCCGCTTTGTCCTACGCTGTGTCCTACTGTGTCCCAATGTGCCCTGCAGTGTCCCCCGCTGTGTCCTGCTGTGTCCCGCTGTGTCCCCCGCTGTGTCATGCTGGGTCCCGCTGTGTCCCCGCTGTGTCTCTGCTGTGTCCCGCTGTGTCCCCCGCTGTGTCCCCGCTGTGTCCCGCTGTGTACCCCGCTGTGTCCCGCTGTGTCCCGCTGTGTCCCCCGCTGTGTCCCGCTGTGACCCCCGCTGTGTCCTGCTGTGTCCACTGCTGTGACCCTGTTGTGCCTTACTGTGTCCCGCTGTGTCCCCCACTGTCCCCCGCTGTGTCCTTGCTGTGTCCCTCTGTGTCCCGCTGTGTCCCAAAGTGTCCCCAGCTGTGTCCCGCTGTGTCACCGCTGAGTCCCGCTGTGTCCTCGCTGTGTCCCCCGCTGTGTCCTTCTTTGTCCCTGCTGTGTACCCCGCTGTGTCCCGCTGTGTCCCCCACTGTGTCCCGCTGTGTCCCCTGCTGTGTCCCCTGCTGTGTCCCCACTGTGTCACGCTTTGTTTCGCTGTGTCCGGCTGTGTGTTCGCTCTGTCTCCCTCAGTATCCACCTGTGTCACGCTCTGTCCCCTCTGTGTCCCTCTGTGTCCAGCTCTGTCCCCGCTGTGAGTCCGCTGTGTCCCGCTGTGTACCCTTCTTTGTCCAGCTGTGTCCCCTCTGTGTCCCACTATGTCCATTCTCTGTCCCCCGCTGTCCACCGCTGTGTCTCCTGGCTGTGTCCCGCAGTGTCCCCGATGTGTCCCGCTGTGTCCTACTGTGTCCCGTGGTGTCCAGCTTTTTCCCCTCTATGTCCCCTGCTGAGTCCCCTCTGTGTCACCGCTGTGTGCAGCTGTGTCCTCGCTGTGTCCTCTGCTGTCTCACGCTTTGTCCCACACTTTGTTCTACTGTGTCCCACTGTGTCCCTGCTGTGTCCCCCGCTGTGTCCCGCTGTGTCCCGCTGTGTCCCCCGCTGTGACCTGCTGTGTCACGCTGTGTCCCCGCTGTGTCCCTGCTGTGTCCCGCTGTGTCCCCTGATGTGTCCCGCTGGGTCCCGCTGTGTCCCCCGCTGTGTCCCGCTGTGTCCCCGCTGGTTCACCGCTGTTTCACGCTGTGTCCTGCTGTGTTCCGTGGTGTCCCGATTTGATCCCCGCTGTGTCCCTCTGTGTCCACTGCTGGGTCCCCGCTGGGTCCCGCTGTGTCTCGCTGTGTCCCGCTGTGTCCTCGCTCTGTCCCATGCTGTGTTAAGCTGTGTCCTCCCTGTGTCCCCCGCTGTGTCCCACTGTATCCCCCGCTGTGCCCCGCAGTGTCCCGCTGTGTCCCTCTTGGTCCCCCACTGTGTCCCGCTGTGTCCCCCGCTGTGCCCCGCAGTGTCCCGCTGTGTCCCGCTCTGTCCCCCACTGTGTCCCCCGCTGAGTCCTCTATGTGTCGCCGCTGTGTCCCGCTGTGTCCTCGCTGTGTCCCCTGCTGTCTCCCGCTTTGTCCCACGCTGTGTCCCGCTGTGTCCTCGCTGTGTCCCCCGCTGTGACCCGCTATGTTCCCGCAGTGTCCCCGCTGTGTCCTGCTGTGTCCCACTGTGTCCCGTGGTGTCCCAGTTTGTCCTTCGCTGTGTCCCCAATGAGTCCCCGCTGTGTCCCGCTGTGTCCCCCACTGGGTCCCGCTGTGTCCCCACAGGGTCATCGCTGTTTCCCGCTGTGACCCGCTGTGTTCCGTGATGTCCCGCTTTGTCCCCCGCTGTGTCCCCCGCTGAGTTCCACTGTGTCCCCCGCTTTGTACCTCTGTGTCTCCGTAATGTCATCGCTGAATCCCGCTATTGTCAAACTGTCCCTTGTAGACCTGCTTTGTCCCCCACTGTTACACCCACTGATACCCCTATGTGTCCACTGTTTTCCGCTGAATCCTCACTGTGTCTACCAAAGTCTCCAAACTTAAAAAAAAAAAAAAAAA
>NW_012298599.1:0-3962 GCF_000151885.1 Dipodomys ordii | reverse complement strand
GGACACTGCGGGGCACAGCGGGGGATACAGCGGGACACAGCTGTGGGGACACAGGGAGGACACACCTTAACACAGCATGGGACAAAGCGAGGACACAGCGGGACACAGCAAGACACAGCGAGACACAGCGGGGACCCAGCAGTGGACACAGCGGGACACAGCGGGGGACAAAGCGGGACACCACGGAACACAGCAGGACACACCGTCAAACAGCGGTGAACCTGCGGGGACACAGCGGGACACAGTGGCGGACACAGCGGGACACAGCGGGACACATCGGGGGACACAGCTTGACACAGCGGGACACAGCGGGGGACACAGCAGGGACACAGTGGGACACAGTAGGACACAGCGTGGGACAAAGCGGGAGACAGCAGAGGACACAGCGAGGACAGAGCTGGACACAGCGGGGACACAGAGGGGACTCAGCAGGGGACATAGAGGGAAAAAAGCGGGACACCACGGGACACAGTATTTCACAGCGGGACACAGCGGGGACACTGCGGGACACAGCCAGGAGACACAGCGGTGGACAGCGGGGGACAGAGAATGGACACAGCGGGACACAGAGGGGACACAGCTGGACACAGAAGAGTACACAGCGGGACACAGCGGACACACAGCGGGGACAGAGCTGGACACAGAGGGACACAGAGGGGACAGAGCGTGACACAGGTGGACACTGAGGGAGACAGAGCGAGGACACAGCCGGACACAGCAAAACAAAGCGTGACACAGTGGGGACACAGCAGGGGACACAGCGGGACACAGTGGGGGACACAGCGGGACACAGCGGGGTACACAGCAGGGACAAAGAAGGACACAGCGGGGGACACAGCGAGGACACAGCGGAACACAGCGGTGACACAGCGGGACACAGCTGGGGACACTTTGGGACACAGCGGGACACAGAGGGACACAGCAAGGACACAGCGGGGGACAGTGGGGGACACAGCGGGACACAGCAAGGCACAACGGGGTCACAGCAGTGGACACAGCAGGACACAGCGGGGGACACAGCGGGACACAGCGGGACACAGCGGGGACACAGCGGGGGACACAGCGGGACACAGCGAAGACACAGCGGGGACACAGCGGGACCCAGCAGGACACAGCGGGGGACACAGCGGGACACAGCGGGGGACACTGCAGGGACACATTGGGACACAGTAGGACACAGCGTAGGTAAGAGCGGGAGACAGCAGAGGACACAGCGAGGACACAGCTGGACACAGCGGGGACACAGAGGGGACTCAGCAGGGGACATAGTGGGATAAAAGCGGGACACCACGGGACACAGTAGGACACAACGGGACACAGCGGGGGACACAGTAGGACAGAGTGGGGGACACAGCGGGGGACAGAGGGGGACACCATGAATAACAGAGCAAGGACACAGCGGGACCCAGCGGGACACAGCCTCGATAAAGCGGGATTCACAGCGTTACACAGCGGGTTACACAGCTGGGGACACAAAGGGACACAGTGGTGGACACAGAGGGACACAGTGGGACAGAGTGGGACACAGACGGGATAAAGCGTGAGACACAGCGGGGGACAGAGCAGGAGACAGCGGGGGACACAGCGAGGACACAGCGGGACACAGCGGGGACACAGCGGGGACACAGCGGGACACAGCGGGGGACAGAGCGGGACACAGCGGGTGACACAGCAGAACACAGTGGGGGACACAGCGAGGACACAGTGGGACACAGCAAGACACAGCATCGAAACAGCGGGGACACAGAGGTACACAGCGGGGTACACAGCTGGGGACACAACGGGACACAGCGGGGGACACAGCGGGGACACAGTGGGACACAGCAGGACACAGCGGGGACACTGCGGGAACATAGCGGGACACAGCGGGTACACAGCGGGATACAGCGGGACACAGCTTGGGACACAGCGGGGATACAGCGGGACACAGCGAGGGACACAGGTTAGGACACAGCGGGACACAGCGGGACACAATGGGGACACAAAGGGGACTCAGCGGGGGAAACAGCGGGGGAAAAAGCGGGACACCATGGGACACAGTGTGACACAGCAGGACACAGAGGGAACACTGCGTCGACACAGTGGGACAAAGCAGGGGACACAGCGGGACACAGCAAGGCACAACGGGGTCACAGCAGTGGACACAGCGGGACACAGCGGAGGACACAGCCGAACACAGCGGGGGACACAGGTGACACAGAGGGGACACAGCGGGGGACAAAGCGGGACACCACGGAACACAGCAGGACACAGCGTGAAACAGCGGTGAACCTGCGGGGACACAGCGGGACACAGCGGGGGACACAGCGGGACACAACGGGACACAGCGGGGGACACAGCGGGACACAGCACGGACACAGGAGGGACCCAGCGGGACCCAGCAGGACACAGCGGGGGACACAGTGGGACACATCGGGACACAGCAGGGGACACAGAAGGGACACAGTGGGACACAGTAGGACACAGCGTGGGACAAAGCGGGAGACAGCGGAGGACACAGCGAGGACACAGCTGGACACAGCGGGGACACAGAGGGGACTCAGCAGGGGACATAGAGGGGAAAAAGCGGGACACCACAGAAAACAGTAGGACACAGCGGGACACAGCGGGGACACTGCGGGACACAGCCGGGGGACACAGCGGTGGACAGCGGGGGAAAGAGAAGGGACACAGCGGGACACAGAGGGGACACAGCTGGACACAGAAGGGTACACAGTGGGGCACAGCGGACACACAACAGGGACAGAGCTGGACACAGAGGGACACAGAGGGGACAGAGCGTGACACAGCGGGACACAGCGGGACACAGCAGGGGACTCAGCGGGACACAGCGGGGGACACAGGGAAGACACAGCTGGACACTGAGGGAGACAGAGCGAGGACACAGCCGGACACAGCGAAACACAGCGTGACACAGTGGGGACGCAGCAGGGGACACAGCGGGACACAGCGGGGAACACAGCGAGGACACAGCGGCACCCAGCGGGACACAGCGTAGATACAGCGGAGACACAGCGTTACACAGCATGGTACAAAGCTGTGGACACAACGGGACACAGTGGGGGCACAGCGGGACACAGCGGGACGCAGTGGGACACAGCGGGGACAAAGCGTGAGACACAGCAGGGGACAGAGCTGGAGACAGCGGAGGACACAGCGGGGACACAGCGAGGACACAGCGGGACAGAGCGTGACACTGCAGGGCACAGCGGGGGACACAGCGGAACACAGCGGGGGACACAGCGGGGGACACAGCCGGACACAGCGGGGCACAGCGGGGGACACATGGAGGACTCAGCGGGACAAAGCGGGGACACAGCGGCGACTCACCGGGGGACACAGCGGGGGACAAAGCGGGACACCACAGAACACAGTGGGAAACAGCGGGACACAGCAGGGAAACTGCGGGGACACAGGGGGACAAAGCGTGGGACACATAGGGACACAGCGGGGGACACAGCGGGGGACACAGCGGGACACAGTGGGACACAGCGGGGCACACAGGGGGGACACAGCAGGACCCAGCGGGGAACACAGCGAGGACACAGCGGGACCCAGCGGTACACAGCGTCGATACAGCGGCGACACAGCGTTACACAGCGTGGTACACAGCTGTGAACACAACGGGACACAGTGGGGGCACAGCGGGACACAGCGGGACACAGTGGGACACAGCAGGTACAAAGCTTGAGACACAGCTGGGTACAGAGCAGGAGACAGCGGGGGACACAGCGAGGACACAGCGGGACACAGCGCTGACACTGCGGGGGACACAGCGGGGGACACAGCGGGGGACACAGCTGGACACAGCGGGACACAGCGGGGGAAACAGGGGGACACCACTGGACACAGTGGGACACAGCGGGACACAGAGGGGTCACTGCAGGACACAGTGGGGGACAAAGCGGGACACAGCGGGACACAGCAGGGACGCAGCGGGACACAGCAGGACACAGCGGGAC